>NC_139626.1:64053974-64076474 GCF_964638095.1 Poromitra crassiceps | reverse complement strand
CCCTTTATTTTATTTTACCTTTCTTTCTTGTCTGTGTGTATAAAAAAAACATTGAAAAAAAAAATAGCTTGCGATTCTGGCAAGCGGGGCGGCCCCCTGCAGGTGCAAATCCGCTCAAGTGGGCAAACTACTGTGATGCCAGCAGCCTGCAGGGGGCGCCATCTTGGCCGCCCGCTGTGCCCCTGTTCCCTTGTCCCCCCTCACAGCAGTAGCAGCCGATGGTGAGGTTTCCACAATGGATGCCAAGTAGGATGAGATGAAGGAAAAAGACTTTCGGGTCTCTGCCAGGCAGAGAGAGAGAGAAAGAGAGAGAGGGACTGCTGCTCTGCCAAACAATGCATTTCTGCCAGAAACACACTCTCTCTCTCTCTCTCTCACACACACACACACACACACACACACACACAACACACACACACACACACACGCACACGCACACGCACACGCGCACGCGCACACACACTCACACTCACACACTTACAAATAACACTGACAAAACCACACTCCTTCAGTCTCAAACACAAACACACACTTTCACTCTCAAGTCAACTCAACAGCTTTCTTAACAAACATAATACACACTTTTACTCTCAAGTCAAGTCAAGTCAACAGCTTTATTATAAACATAAATACACACTTTCACTCTCAAGTCAAGTCAACTCAACAGCTTTATTAAAAACATAAATACACACTTTCACTCTCAAGTCAAGTCAACTCAACAGCTTTATTAAAAACATAAATACACACTTTCACTCTCAAGTCAAGTCAACTCAACAGCTTTATTAAAAACATAAATACACACTTTCACTCTCAAGTCAAGTCAAGTCAACAGCTTTATTAACAACATAATACACACTTTCACTCTCAAGTCAATTCAACTCAACAGCTTTATTATAAACATAAATACACACTTTCACTCTCAAGTCAAGTCAACTCAGCAGCTTTATTAACAAACATAAATACACACTTTCACTCTCAAGTCAACTCAACAGCTTTATTAACAAACATAAATACACACTTTCACTCTCAAGTCAAGTCAACTCAGCAGCTTTATTAACAAACATAAATACACACTTTCACTCTCAAGTCAAGTCAACTCAACAGCTTTATTAACAAACATAAATACACACTTTCACTCTCAAGTCAAGTCATCTCAACAGCTTTATTAACAAACATAAATACACACTTTCACTCTCAAGTCAAGTCAAGTCAACAGCTTTATTAACAACATAATACACACTTTCACTCTCAAGTCAAGTCAAGTCAACAGCTTTATTATAAACATAAATACACACTTTCACTCTCAAGTCAAGTCAACTCAACAGCTTTATTAAAAACATAAATACACACTTTCACTCTCAAGTCAACTCAACTCAACAGCTTTATTAAAAACATAAATACACACTTTCACTCTCAAGTCAAGTCAACTCAACAGCTTTATTATAAACATAAATACACACTTTCACTCTCAAGTCAACTCAACTCAACAGCTTTATTATAAACATAAATACACACTTTCACTCTCAAGTCAAGTCAACTCAACAGCTTTATTAACAACATAATACACACTTTCACTCTCAAGTCAAGTCATCTCAACAGCTTTATTAAAAACATAAATACACACTTTCACTCTCAAGTCAAGTCAACTCAACAGCTTTATTAACAAACATAAATACACACTTTCACTCTCAAGTCAAGTCAACTCAACAGCTTTATTAAAAACATAAATACACACTTTCACTCTCAAGTCAACTCAACTCAACAGCTTTATTAAAAACATAAATACACACTTTCACTCTCAAGTCAAGTCATCTCAACAGCTTTATTAAAAACATAAATACACACTTTCACTCTCAAGTCAAGTCAACTCAACAGCTTTATTAACAAACATAAATACACACTTTCACTCTCAAGTCAAGTCAAGTCAACAGCTTTATTAACAAACATAAATACACACTTTCACTCTCAAGTCAAGTCAAGTCAACAGCTTTATTAACAAACATAAATACACACTTTCACTCTCAAGTCAAGTCAACTCAACAGCTTTATTAACAAACATAAATACACACTTTCACTCTCAAGTCAAGTCAAGTCAACAGCTTTATTAACAAACATAAATACACACTTTCACTCTCAAGTCAAGTCAAGTCAACAGCTTTATTAACAAACATAAATACACACTTTCACTCTCAAGTCAAGTCAACTCAACAGCTTTATTAACAAACATAAATACACACTTTCACTCTCAAGTCAAGTCAAGTCAACAGCTTTATTAACAAACATAAATACACACTTTCACTCTCAAGTCAAGTCAACTCAACAGCTTTATTAAAAACATAAATACACACTTTCACTCTCAAGTCAAGTCAAGTCAACAGCTTTATTAACAAACATAAATACACACTTTCACTCTCAAGTCAAGTCAAGTCAACAGCTTTATTAACAACATAATACACACTTTCACTCTCAAGTCAAGTCAAGTCAACAGCTTTATTATAAACATAAATACACACTTTCACTCTCAAGTCAAGTCAACTCAACAGCTTTATTAAAAACATAAATACACACTTTCACTCTCAAGTCAAGTCAAGTCAACAGCTTTATTAACAAACATAAATACACACTTTCACTCTCAAGTCAAGTCAACTCAACAGCTTTATTAACAAACATAAATACACACTTTCACTCTCAAGTCAAGTCAAGTCAACAGCTTTATTAAAAACATAAATACACACTTTCACTCTCAAGTCAAGTCATCTCAACAGCTTTATTAAAAACATAAATACACACTTTCACTCTCAAGTCAAGTCATCTCAACAGCTTTATTATAAACATAAATACACACTTTCACTCTCAAGTCAAGTCAACTCAACAGCTTTATTATAAACATAAATACACACTTTCACTCTAAAGTCAAGTCAAGTCAACAGCTTTATTAACAAAAATAAATACACACTTTCACTCTCAAGTCAACTCAACTCAACAGCTTTATTATAAACATAAATACACACTTTCACTCTCAAGTCAACTCAACTCAACAGCTTTATTAAAAACATAAATACACACTTTCACTCTCAAGTCAACTCAACTCAACAGCTTTATTAAAAACATAAATACACACTTTCACTCTCAAGTCAAGTCATCTCAACAGCTTTATTAACAAACATAAATACACACTTTCACTCTCAAGTCAAGTCAACTCAACAGCTTTATTAACAACATAATACACACTTTCACTCTCAAGTCAAGTCAAGTCAACAGCTTTATTAACAAACATAAATACACACTTTCACTCTCAAGTCAAGTCAAGTCAACAGCTTTATTAACAAACATAAATACACACTTTCACTCTCAAGTCAAGTCAAGTCAACAGCTTTATTAACAACATAATACACACTTTCACTCTCAAGTCAAGTCAAGTCAACAGCTTTATTATAAACATAAATACACACTTTCACTCTCAAGTCAAGTCAACTCAACAGCTTTATTAAAAACATAAATACACACTTTCACTCTCAAGTCAAGTCAAGTCAACAGCTTTATTAACAACATAATACACACTTTCACTCTCAAGTCAAGTCAAGTCAACAGCTTTATTAACAAACATAAATACACACTTTCACTCTCAAGTCAAGTCAAGTCAACAGCTTTATTAACAAACATAAATACACACTTTCACTCTCAAGTCAAGTCAAGTCAACAGCTTTATTAAAAACATAAATACACACTTTCACTCTCAAGTCAAGTCAACTCAACAGCTTTATTAAAAACATAAATACACACTTTCACTCTCAAGTCAAGTCATCTCAACAGCTTTATTAACAAACATAAAAACACACTTTCACTCTCAAGTCAAGTCAACTCAACAGCTTTATTATAAACATAAATACACACTTTCACTCTCAAGTCAAGTCAACTCAACAGCTTTATTAACAAACATAAATACACACTTTCACTCTCAAGTCAAGTCAACTCAACAGCTTTATTAAAAACATAAATACACACTTTCACTCTCAAGTCAAGTCAACTCAACAGCTTTATTAACAAACATAAATACACACTTTCACTCTCAAGTCAAGTCAACTCAACAGCTTTATTATAAACATAAATACACACTTTCACTCTCAAGTCAAGTCAACTCAACAGCTTTATTAACAAACATAAATACACACTTTCACTCTCAAGTCAAGTCAAGTCACCAGCTTTATTAACAAACATAAATACACACTTTCACTCTCAAGTCAAGTCAACTCAACAGCTTTATTAAAAACATAAATACACACTTTCACTCTCAAGTCAAGTCATCTCAACAGCTTTATTAAAAACATAAATACACACTTTCACTCTCAAGTCAAGTCAACTCAACAGCTTTATTATAAACATAAATACACACTTTCACTCTCAAGTCAAGTCAACTCAACAGCTTTATTAACAAACATAAATACACACTTTCACTCTCAAGTCAAGTCAAGTCAACAGCTTTATTAACAAACATAAATACACACTTTCACTCTCAAGTCAAGTCAAGTCAACAGCTTTATTAACAACATAATACACACTTTCACTCTCAAGTCAAGTCAAGTCAACAGCTTTATTATAAACATAAATACACACTTTCACTCTCAAGTCAAGTCAACTCAACAGCTTTATTAAAAACATAAATACACACTTTCACTCTCAAGTCAACTCAACTCAACAGCTTTATTAAAAACATAAATACACACTTTCACTCTCAAGTCAAGTCAACTCAACAGCTTTATTATAAACATAAATACACACTTTCACTCTCAAGTCAACTCAACTCAACAGCTTTATTATAAACATAAATACACACTTTCACTCTCAAGTCAAGTCAACTCAACAGCTTTATTAACAACATAATACACACTTTCACTCTCAAGTCAAGTCATCTCAACAGCTTTATTAAAAACATAAATACACACTTTCACTCTCAAGTCAAGTCAACTCAACAGCTTTATTAACAAACATAAATACACACTTTCACTCTCAAGTCAAGTCAACTCAACAGCTTTATTAAAAACATAAATACACACTTTCACTCTCAAGTCAACTCAACTCAACAGCTTTATTAAAAACATAAATACACACTTTCACTCTCAAGTCAAGTCATCTCAACAGCTTTATTAAAAACATAAATACACACTTTCACTCTCAAGTCAAGTCAAGTCAACAGCTTTATTAACAAACATAAATACACACTTTCACTCTCAAGTCAAGTCAAGTCAACAGCTTTATTAACAAACATAAATACACACTTTCACTCTCAAGTCAAGTCAAGTCAACAGCTTTATTAACAAACATAAATACACACTTTCACTCTCAAGTCAAGTCAACTCAACAGCTTTATTAACAAACATAAATACACACTTTCACTCTCAAGTCAAGTCAAGTCAACAGCTTTATTAACAAACATAAATACACACTTTCACTCTCAAGTCAAGTCAAGTCAACAGCTTTATTAACAAACATAAATACACACTTTCACTCTCAAGTCAAGTCAACTCAACAGCTTTATTAACAAACATAAATACACACTTTCACTCTCAAGTCAAGTCAAGTCAACAGCTTTATTAACAAACATAAATACACACTTTCACTCTCAAGTCAAGTCAACTCAACAGCTTTATTAAAAACATAAATACACACTTTCACTCTCAAGTCAAGTCAAGTCAACAGCTTTATTAACAAACATAAATACACACTTTCACTCTCAAGTCAAGTCAAGTCAACAGCTTTATTAACAACATAATACACACTTTCACTCTCAAGTCAAGTCAAGTCAACAGCTTTATTATAAACATAAATACACACTTTCACTCTCAAGTCAAGTCAACTCAACAGCTTTATTAAAAACATAAATACACACTTTCACTCTCAAGTCAAGTCAAGTCAACAGCTTTATTAACAAACATAAATACACACTTTCACTCTCAAGTCAAGTCAACTCAACAGCTTTATTAACAAACATAAATACACACTTTCACTCTCAAGTCAAGTCAAGTCAACAGCTTTATTAAAAACATAAATACACACTTTCACTCTCAAGTCAAGTCATCTCAACAGCTTTATTAAAAACATAAATACACACTTTCACTCTCAAGTCAAGTCATCTCAACAGCTTTATTATAAAGATAAATACACACTTTCACTCTAAAGTCAAGTCAACTCAACAGCTTTATTATAAACATAAATACACACTTTCACTCTAAAGTCAAGTCAAGTCAACAGCTTTATTAACAAAAATAAATACACACTTTCACTCTCAAGTCAACTCAACTCAACAGCTTTATTATAAACATAAATACACACTTTCACTCTCAAGTCAACTCAACTCAACAGCTTTATTAAAAACATAAATACACACTTTCACTCTCAAGTCAACTCAACTCAACAGCTTTATTAAAAACATAAATACACACTTTCACTCTCAAGTCAAGTCATCTCAACAGCTTTATTAACAAACATAAATACACACTTTCACTCTCAAGTCAAGTCAACTCAACAGCTTTATTAACAACATAATACACACTTTCACTCTCAAGTCAAGTCAAGTCAACAGCTTTATTAACAAACATAAATACACACTTTCACTCTCAAGTCAAGTCAAGTCAACAGCTTTATTAACAAACATAAATACACACTTTCACTCTCAAGTCAAGTCAAGTCAACAGCTTTATTAACAACATAATACACACTTTCACTCTCAAGTCAAGTCAAGTCAACAGCTTTATTATAAACATAAATACACACTTTCACTCTCAAGTCAAGTCAACTCAACAGCTTTATTAAAAACATAAATACACACTTTCACTCTCAAGTCAAGTCAAGTCAACAGCTTTATTAACAACATAATACACACTTTCACTCTCAAGTCAAGTCAAGTCAACAGCTTTATTAACAAACATAAATACACACTTTCACTCTCAAGTCAAGTCAAGTCAACAGCTTTATTAACAAACATAAATACACACTTTCACTCTCAAGTCAAGTCAAGTCAACAGCTTTATTAAAAACATAAATACACACTTTCACTCTCAAGTCAAGTCAACTCAACAGCTTTATTAAAAACATAAATACACACTTTCACTCTCAAGTCAAGTCATCTCAACAGCTTTATTAACAAACATAAAAACACACTTTCACTCTCAAGTCAAGTCAACTCAACAGCTTTATTATAAACATAAATACACACTTTCACTCTCAAGTCAAGTCAACTCAACAGCTTTATTAACAAACATAAATACACACTTTCACTCTCAAGTCAAGTCAACTCAACAGCTTTATTAAAAACATAAATACACACTTTCACTCTCAAGTCAAGTCAACTCAACAGCTTTATTAACAAACATAAATACACACTTTCACTCTCAAGTCAAGTCAACTCAACAGCTTTATTATAAACATAAATACACACTTTCACTCTCAAGTCAAGTCAACTCAACAGCTTTATTAACAAACATAAATACACACTTTCACTCTCAAGTCAAGTCAAGTCACCAGCTTTATTAACAAACATAAATACACACTTTCACTCTCAAGTCAAGTCAACTCAACAGCTTTATTAACTCATTGAATGCCATGGACGTCCTTCGACGTCCAATTAAATAGTGACGTAGAATGCCACGGACGTCCTTCGACGTCCAATGCGTTTTTTGACGGTGGGACGTCGATCAAAGCCTTCCGCAGCTCCTGTACAACTATAGTAGCTATTGGAGGTGTATAACCTATTTTACGGACTCATTAGGTGGCGACAGTGCTTGCTCGGTGCAGTCCAGATTAGAGACAGGTCCGAGAAACAGCCTAAAAGCCGTGGATCAAAGACAACCCGATGCATGCTCCCAGAGCCATTTGCTCTGTCACGGGAGCTGACATTGGCTCCGAACAGGAGTCAATCCGCGCTCACAACTGAGCCCCTCTGTCCCTGTCTGTCTGTCTGTCTGTCTGTATAGTTTCTCCAACCGATTAGCAGCCAGGAAAGCAGCCCCTGACGCCAAACCATTCAGCAATCCGGGTTGGCTCTTCCCTGCTGTGGCGCTGAGAGCCGACAGCAGCACACAAACGCAGCACTCCGAAAATATAATGGTTGCGTGAGGCTGTGTGCAGTGTGGGGAGGAGTTTACGGGGGGAGGGGGGGAGGGGGGTGGTGCACGCAGGGCATCACACAACAACTACGTCACTACATCAGAAAATATTATCTTCAGACTCAGTGAATGTGCTTGAAATGCTGCATTTCACAAAAGGCGGATTATCTCAGCTAATAATTTGAAAAGCCTGAAAACGCTGAAAACAACCTATCTTCTCCGGCTCATAACTAAAGAACGGAAAATGGTATCAATAAACTTTTTTTTGCTGATGATACAATAGAGCCAGCTCGTTCTTGTGCGTGTTCGGTGTTTACATAGTAATATCACACAATATTCTGTGGGCCTCGAGAAATCACTGAAAACGCTCTGAAAACTCTGGCACTGGGAGCATCCGTTCTCCAAAAGTGGCTGGCACTGAATGAGTTAAAAACATAAATACACACTTTCACTCTCAAGTCAAGTCATCTCAACAGCTTTATTAAAAACATAAATACACACTTTCACTCTCAAGTCAAGTCAACTCAACAGCTTTATTATAAACATAAATACACACTTTCACTCTCAAGTCAAGTCAACTCAACAGCTTTATTAACAAACATAAATACACACTTTCACTCTCAAGTCAAGTCAAGTCAACAGCTTTATTAACAAACATAAATACACACTTTCACTCTCAAGTCAAGTCAAGTCAACAGCTTTATTAAAAACATAAATACACACTTTCACTCTCAAGTCAAGTCAACTCAACAGCTTTATTAAAAACATAAATACACACTTTAACTCTCAAGTCAAGTCAACTCAACAGCTTTATTAACAAACATGAAAACACACTTTCACTCTCAAGTCAAGTCATCTCAACAGCTTTATTATAAACATAAATACACACTTTCACTCTCAAGTCAAGTCAACTCGACAGCTTTATTAACAAACATAAATACACACTTTCACTCTCAAGTCAAGTCAAGTCAACAGCTTTATTAACAAACATAAATACACACTTTCACTCTCAAGTCAAGTCAACTCAACAGCTTTATTAACAAACATAAATACACACTTTCACTCTCAAGTCAAGTCAAGTCAACAGCTTTATTAACAAACATAAATACACACTTTCACTCTCAAGTCAAGTCAACTCAACAGCTTTATTAAAAACATAAATACACACTTTCACTCTCAAGTCAATTCAACTCAACAGCTTTATTAACAAACATAAATACACACTTTCACTCTCAAGTCAAGTCAACTCAACAGCTTTATTAACAAACATAAAAACACACTTTCACTCTCAAGTCAAGTCAAGTCAACAGCTTTATTAACAAACATAAATACACACTTTCACTCTCAAGTCAAGTCAACTCAACAGCTTTATTAACAAACATAAATACACACTTTCACTCTCAAGTCAAGTCAAGTCAACAGCTTTATTAACAAACATAAATACACACTTTCACTCTCAAGTCAAGTCATCTCAACAGCTTTATTATAAACATAAATACACACTTTCACTCTCAAGTCAAGTCAACTCGACAGCTTTATTAACAAACATAAATACACACTTTAACTCTCAAGTCAAGTCAAGTCAACAGCTTTATTAACAAACATAAATACACACTTTCACTCTCAAGTCAAGTCAACTCAACAGCTTTATTAACAAACATAAATACACACTTTCACTCTCAAGTCAAGTCAAGTCAACAGCTTTATTAACAAACATAAATACACACTTTCACTCTCAAGTCAAGTCAACTCAACAGCTTTATTAAAAACATAAATACACACTTTCACTCTCAAGTCAATTCAACTCAACAGCTTTATTAACAAACATAAATACACACTTTCACTCTCAAGTCAAGTCAACTCAACAGCTTTATTAACAAACATAAAAACACACTTTCACTCTCAAGTCAAGTCAACTCAACAGCTTTATTAACTCATTGGCTGCCAGCCATTTCTGGAAAACGGACGCTCCCAGTGCCAGCCCTTTCAGAGCGTTTTCAGTGATTTCTCAAGACCCACAGAATATTGTGTGATATTACTATGTAAACACCGAACACGCCCAAAGAACGATGAGACTCTCTTGTATCATCAGCAAAAAAAAGTTTATTTATATAATTTTCCCTTCTTTAGTTATCAGCAGTAGAAGATAGGTTGGTTTCACCAAAAACAGATGTTTCAAACTAGAACCTGAGATAATGAGCCTTTTGTGAAATGAAGCATTTAAAGCACATCACTGACTCTGAAGCTAATATTTTCTGATGTAGTGACACCTCAAATATCTGAACAGTAATTTCCTTCAATAAAACAGCAAAAATAAAGGAATTTTGATGGCAAAATAATATTTTTTAGCTGCAACCAGCAGCGCTGGCCCCTGCGTGCGCAGACCCTACACCTTCTTGCTGGTCTTGATTTACTGCTGGTGGGCATCAGGTATTCCAGCTTGTGTTTGCCAATCTGTCCATCGAGCCTGCTGTCTGGGTCGGTGTTGTATGGTACCCTGCGTGCCCCACCCCCCTCAACTGCAAACTCCTCCTCCGTGGGAGTGTCTCTGGTGGCTCTCTGCTGCACGTTTGCTCTGAATTTTCTGCTGCACGTTTCAAAGTGCGCTGCACCCACCGTCTATTTTCAGAGCGCTCCGCCGTTTTTGTGCGCCGGCTCCCAGCGCTTCCAGCTGAGAATAATTTAACTTTTCAGAAAGACGCTGGTGTCGGGTGCTCCTTTTCTGGCAACTAATCATATGGATAAACTATCGCAACAGAGACAGAAAGGCTCAATTGTGGGAGCAGATTGGCTGCTGTTCACAGGCACAGCTAACGTTAGCTCCAGCATGCATCGGTTTCCGTTTCCCCACGGCTTCTTCTCTGTTTTTTCCTCACCTTTCTCTAATCTGGAGAGCACTGTCGCCACCTAATGGGTCCGTAAAATAGCTTATACACCTTCAAAATCCCCCATATTTTTACAGGAGATGCATCAGGCTTTAATCCACGTCCCACCGTCAAAAAACGCAATTGACGTCTTTAGACGTCAATGGCACTCTACGTTACTATTTGAATTGACGTCTTTAGACGTCAATGGCACTCAATGAGTTAACAAACATAAAACACACTTTCACTCTCAAGTCAAGTCAACTCAACAGCTTTATTAACAAACATAAATATAGGGAGGACAAACCCGTTTGTGTGTTTTTCTGAAAAACATATTTTTAACAGTTTATGATGCATCTATCTTGTTATATTTAATAGTATATGGCCAATAAACAACAAATCAAAAGTGTCCTGGCCAAAATCGTGCATTTTTTTGTTTTAAATCAAATTTTAAAGGGAAATTATGATTAATCACTCATTACATTGCCAAACGCCTGAAAAAGTGGGCCTCACGTCAAATGTAATTCATGCCTGGAAGGTCTTGGAACACCCCTCACGCCCACACCCCAGCTCCGATTGGGCTGAAAATTTGCATGGATGTGGGTTATTATCTGGGCAAGGTCATGGGCAGGTTGCACAGTACTTGAACCACCTGGAAAATCCTGGAAAGTCCTGGAAACCACCTGGAAAGTCCTGGAAACCACCTCATGCCCACACCCCAAGTCGGATTGGGCTGAAAATGTGCATGGCTGTGGGTTATTATCTGGGCAAGGTCATGGGCAGGTTGCACAGTACTTGAACCACCTGGAAAATCCTGGAAAGTCCTGGAAACCACCTGGAAAGTCCTGGAAACCACCTCATGCCCACACCCCAGGTCGAATTGGGCTGAAAATGTGCATGGCTGTGGGTTATTATCTGGGCAAGGTCATGGGCAGGTTGCACAGTACTTGAACCACCTGGAAAATCCTGGAAAGTCCTGGAAACCACCTGGAAAGTCCTGGAAACCACCTCATGCCCACACCCCAGGCCGGATTGGGCTGAAAATTTGCATGGCTGTGGGTTATTATCTGGGCAAGGTCATGGGCAGGTTGCACAGTACTTGAACCACCTGGAAAATCCTGGAAAGTCCTGGAAACCACCTGGAAAGTCCTGGAAACCACCTCATGCCCACACCCCAGGTCGGATTGGGCTGAAAATTTGCATGGCTGTGGGTTATTATCTTGGCAAGGTCATGGGCAGGTTGCACAGTACTTGAACCACCTGAAAAATCCTGGAAAACACCTGGAAAGTCCTGGAAACCACCTGGAAAGTCCTGGAAACCACCTCATGCCCACACCCCAGGTCGGATTGGGCTGAAAATTTGCATGGCTGTGGGTTATTATCTTGGCAAGGTCATGGGCAGGTTGCACAGTACTTGAACTACCTGGAAAATCCTGGAAAACACCTGGAAAGTCCTGGAAACCACCTTGAAACGACCTCATGCCCACACCCCAGGTCGGATTGGGCTGAAAATGTGCATGGCAGTGGGTTATTATCTGGGGAGGGTCATGGGCAGGTTGCACAGTCCTTGAACCACCTGGAAAGTGCTGGAATATCCTGGAACTACATGGAAAGTCCTGGAAACCACCTGGAAAGTCCTGCAAACCACATCATGTCCACACACCAGGTCGGATTGGTTGGCGGGCCGCGGGCAGTGTCAGTCACAATTTGCGTCAAAGTAAGTCCGATACCACGCCAGCCCACCCCCAAACACACACAGACTCAGCATAGCGCCACCTATTGGCAAACACAAAAAGCAGTTTATCTTGAGAACCACTTGTCCGATCGACTTCAAACTTGGGGAGTGTGTTTAGGGGGACCTGATGGAGTGCAGTGACACATTTTGTGCAATTCGACACAGCGCCACCTACTGGCAAACACAAAAAGTGGTTCATCTCGAGAACCATTTGTTGGATTGACTTCAAACTTGGGGTGTGCGCTTTGGGTGACCTGATGGAGTTCAGTGCCCGAATTTTGTGCTATTTGGCACAGCGCCACCTACTGGCAAGCACAAAAAGCGGTTTATCTTGAGAACCGTTTGTCCGATTGACTTCAAACTGGGGGAATGCGCTTAGGGGGACCTGATGGAGTGCAGTGCCGAATTCCGTGCAATTCAGCATAGCACCACCTACTGGCAAACAAAAAGTGGTTTATCTTGAACAATTCATCTCATCGACATCAAACTGGGGGAGTACGCTTAGGAGACGTGATGGAATTCAGTGGCGTATTTGGTGCAATTCGGTATAGCGCCACCTACTGGCAACGCAAAAAGTGGTTTATCTCATGGACCATTCGTCCAATCGGCTTCAAACTTGGAGAGGAGGCTGCTAGGAACCCAATACAGTGCAGTGCCAAATTCCATGCAATTTGGCATAGCGCCACCTACTGGGAACACAAAAAGTGGTTTATCTCGAGAACTGTTCATCCAATCAACTTCAAACTGGTGGAGTGCACTGCTGGGATCCCAACGGAGTGCAGGACACATGCATATCAATACACAGACCTTACACACACAACACAATACGACGCCAGAGCCCCACCAAACTAGATTTGAAGGCTGCATAGCGGCCTGATATCAAGTGAAATAAAAAGGCAGACTTAAGTTGAATTATAGCTGCTGCTAGGAGTAGGGTTTAATTAGTTTAACAGTTTCTGCAGTTTTGCAGTCTTTGGACTTCATAATTGGCCATCGGTTGCAGTATACAAACGTTTCTCCTGACTTGGGCCCACATTTCGGTGAAAGTTGAAAAGCGGTAGCGTGTATGCCTGATTTGTTATGAATTTTCAATTTTTGAAAATTTAGACTGTAGCGCCACCATCAGGACTATTAGCGCCAAATTCGCGTTGACAAAGTTTTGGCATGGGACTGGACCTTTGTCCAAAGTTTGGTTTATTTTCATGCATGGGAAGTCCAACCTCCCAGAAGAACAACAATATTGGCAAATACAAACAGTGGCCCTGCCGCTGGCCCACCCACTAATTACAGGCCTATATGTTTTTTAAACAAGTTAACACGTTGAGTGCCAATGACGAGATATCTCGGCTTACAGGATCCAACCGTTGAGTGCCAAAGACGAGATATCTCGGCTTAAATTTTTTTTTTTTTTTTGACGGTGGGACATCGATCAACCCCTTTTACGTCTCCTATACCAATATTGGAGGAAGAGAATGTCTATAATCTATTTTACCGACCAGCTAAGTGGCGACAGTGCTCTCCAGACAGAGAGAAAGCCAGCAAAAACAGCCGCGGGAGAAAGCCATTCTCAAGGAAATAGCTGGGCGAAAACGCAGGTTTTAGTTATCAAGACATGTCAGATCTAGTTACACAGATACTTAGTTAGCCTTAGAAATAGGTATTTTACAACTTTCCTAACCCATGATAACTTAACATACAGCTCTGTTTAACATGAAACCTCTATATAGTCTCAAAATGCATTTGAAATTGATGTTCAGCTAACTGGAGCATAATACTGCAATTATGGATTGGAGCTTTAATCAAAGATCATTTACTGTAGTTCACATTGACCAAGTCAGATTGGTCACACCTCCACTGCCTCTGCATAGCCTACATCAGTGATACTCAACTTGTGGCCCAGGGGCCAGATGCGGCCCATGACTGGCCCCCCATCTAAAAGAGATGTTTGATTCATTTTCTTTTTGGAGAGAGCCTTTATTTATGAAGAGGGTTTACTCTGAACAGATTTGAGAACTGAATTGAAGTGACCAAACTGAATTTCTAACTTTTCTTGTTTATTGTTATGGGGGAGGGACTACAATCCACTACAGAAGAAAATAATATTATTAATCTTAGTTTATTAACTGGCCCCTCGCCTCCTGTCATTTTGCAAAAGTGGCCCCTGGTCAAAGCAAGTTGAGTATCCCTGGCCTACATGAATTCCTCCATGTTTACCAATAGATGGTGTGTAAAACAATGTGTCAGATAGTCAAAAGCCAGGCTAATTAAAAATGTATTGTATCAGAACAATGTATGATAATCCAGGCAATTTGCTTATTTGTAGGCTACATCTATTCATACTGTCATACATAAGTTTATTCTGTGAGCTTATACATTATAACATTTGTACAGACTACTTTATGTAGCCTAAAAATATATATAGATATTCATGAGGAGCAGAATAGAATGTATGTAAAACAGTGTAAATTATAGGTGAAATTATATGTATTATTGATAAACCAAATCCTGCCTCATCATAAATAGAAATAAAAGGAAGGGAAAGGGAATACCCATGGCATTGTGTTTCTGTAAATCATTCTTAACCTTTTTCATATTAAGGACTCCTAATTTAGTTCACATTGGGGCCATGGACCCCCAATATGATGAAATTTGGTTTCTCAGATGCAAATCAGATTTTTTTTAATGTAGCCTAGATATGATTTTGTTCAGAATTCCATATATATTAGGTTGAGAGAGACAACAGAGAATCTTGAATCCTCTCCCCTGAACCCACATTGAGAAGCACTCCACCACTGACTTGATTGTGCAGAGAGAGAGGAGGGAGGGGGAGGGGGAGGGGCGCAGCCCAGCGCAGCTGCAGCTACTCTGCTCTGCTCTCAGTGCTCTGCTCTCTCGCGCTAAATGAGGAAAAAGCAGGGGGGATTTTTACATGGCGCACTGCACGTTTTGACACGAATAACAAAAAACCCCCAAACGAAAAACGAAAACTGGCTCGACAGTGTTTGAGAGGACAAGTTTGCGAACAATTTCGTGTGTGGTATGTCAATGTTACCTCAAAGTTAAATCGAGCAGCCAAGCGACTGAAGGGAAATTACGCGATTTTCGTCAATATAACTCAAACCAATCAAAAATGTACATTCACCATTACGTGTCATAGGGGTTGGCTACAATTTAAGTGACAGACCAATGGTCAAATCAGAAAATCCAGTTGGGGATTTACTCTCAAAGCCGAGGAGTGCTGATTTTTTGGTGTGCCGTGTTTCTCTAGGCAGCCTGAGACGCTGGAATCCCCCCTCTAAACAGAGCTCGATTTATCGTATTATTTCAGGCTTTTTCAAAATTATTTTTTCATTTTATAGTAGTAATGGTGGATATTTATCGATACAAGCAGTGTTTTTATTCCAACATGACCCAAAAGTATGTTTAATACTAGATTGCAATGAGGCCAGAATCCAGAAATCTCCCATTGTGATTACATTGGAGCGAGTTTAGAGCGGGGGGTTTGTCCTGCCTAATAAATACACACTTTCACTCTCAAGTCAAGTCAAGTCAACAGCTTTATTAACAAACAAAAACACACTTTCACTCTCAAGTCAAGTCAACTCAACAGCTTTATTAACAAACATAAATACACACTTTCACTCTCAAGTCAAGTCAACTCAACAGCTTTATTAAAGGCACTGTGTGTAAGATTCTGCACTATTAAATATCCCCAAACCAATACCTTGTATATATAGAGGAGGTATAGTGATTTATTTCTGTGTTTACAACTAAGCCACGCCCCCTCCCTGTGTTGTGATGGCCCTCTGTCCTTCCCCTCTAACATCCCGAATCTGTTTACATAGAAACCCCTCCCCCGAGAAGCCGACCTAGTGAGCCCCTCCCAGCCCACAGCCCAAAACAGAATTTTGTAGACCAAGATGGCGGAACCCTGATGCGGGCATTCCTGACTTTTACATTCCCTGATCCACCTTATGCGGTTTCATACTTTAGCCAAATCGCCGCCGAAAAGAAATATCTCAGACCAGAGTCAACCTTGCCGGTCTGGCTTTCACTAGATGGAGAGCCCTACGAGCAGCTATATCTGGCCTGCAAAGTGACTCGGAGCTGGCGTGTTCTCCTGTACACAGTGGTAAGTAACGTTATCGCGTTTGCATGTCCCATTTCAGTAACGTTACGCATGATAGCGAAATGTACAAGTTGTTATCGATATTGTGAATTTGTTCTGTGAATGTTGTAATCACTTGGCTAACTGTTGCTTTTCACGGCTATTCAAATGACTTTACACTGCTAGTGTAGCCTACTGCAGGATTTGATTAGCTTGTCGTTCGTGTATAACTTATACACAGACATTCTGGTGACATGAATGACATAACGTTACTTCCCATTACAAATTTCGCATGCATTTTCTGTTTATAATTACGTCCAGTTGCTGTCACTATGACGCAGAACGGTATAGTAATGTGTAAACACTTAGAAAGGGCATGGAGAAAAGCTAGCTTCGCTAATGTTAGCAGTTTGTTGTTCTATTCTATCTAACTAAGCAACGTTACATTAGAAAATAGCTGTAACACCGTCCAAACAAATCAAGGTTTGGTAAAAGTATCTAATTCATGACAATGTGGAGGAACCCTGCCTTGATATCTACCAGCTACAAAATAGATGATTCAAATTAATACTAAACACGTTTCCATTTGTCTGATTTTCAAGGTGCCAGTCATCCAGAAGATGACAAGATAGAAAACAAGTGGACCCACCATTATGATATTTGAGATGGAGAAATTGTGCTTTTATAGCAAACCTGTATAATACATGTTCTATCATCTTTGATGTTTAGATGTTTGCTGTCTGCAATCTTCTGTACACCAATAAAGTTGATATGACTTCATCCATGTCTCTTGGCCACTATTCTCCATTGTAACATTAGATTTGCCTAAAGCTGAGTGTGTCTAGCTACAGTAGCCTAGTGCCTACCAGTATTTGTGTTTCTGTGTATATATAGCCTACTTTATATAATAGACAGTGTATGTAATGTTTCTCAGTACATTGATTTCACAACTTCGTTTATCAGAAAAAATACTTTATTTGCTAAACTAAAATATGGGCTACACCAGGATGACGTGACCAGTTCCATCAGCTATGCGGTTCTTCAGGATGTCGACAAGATCTGCTATCGTCCTACAGCCGACCTTCCTCTCTGCGACCCTGTCTCCTCTTTGTCCCACTGGTGCTAGCCTGGCTTCAGGCATACAGCTTGGTTTGCCTGCCTATAAAATACAGCTGTGATTCAAGCGTTTGAAATTAGTTTGAACAACTCTAACAATGAGAAAATACTAGCGTTGCACTATGAATACATTTTGGCCATGTCTTGGTATTAGCAGACGAACAAAAACACAGGCTAAGCTACTCACTGTTGACAGACAGCTGTGGTTAGCTAGCGATGTCCCCAACATTGAATTGAAATCATCCTAATTTAGCTATGTCAACCTGGTTTTAGACAACGTTTTGCCTAACTGTAGTTAGCAATAGGGCAGGCTATGCAAAAGGTTAGGTTACAATGTAACCTTTTCAAAATCCATGTAACCATTACATGGATTTTGATCGGTTAGCAGATTATACAAATAAGTCTTACCAAGCGGACTATTGTCAATATCCTAAAGGTTTATGACTATCATGTGAAATTTGTCATTACTCAAGCCAAATACATAGCCGAGATGCATTCGTGCTTGTTTTATGTACTTACGTCTGCAGTAGGTAGGCTATGCACAAAATAGTTGTTTATATCTCCGTTGCTTGGGAGGGAGGGAGGGAGGGAGGGAGGTGGGGGAACCAGGAAGTGCTGTGCGCTGGTGGGTGGGATCGAGATTGTTTGGGTAAACAAGTTTTGTTATGGTTTGAAATGGCGACATCTAGTGGACAAAAAAATCACACAGTGCCTTTAAAAACATAAATACACACTTTCACTCTCAAGTCAAGTCAAGTCAACAGCTTTATTAACAAACATGAAAACACACTTTCACTCTCAAGTCAAGTCAAGTCAACAGCTTTATTAACAAACATAAATACACACTTTCACTCTCAAGTCAAGTCAACTCAACAGCTTTATTAAAAACATAAATACACACTTTCACTCTCAAGTCAAGTCAAGTCAACAGCTTTATTAACAAACATGAAAACACACTTTCACTCTCAAGTCAAGTCAAGTCAACAGCTTTATTAACAAACATGAAAACACACTTTCACTCTCAAGTCAAGTCAAGTCAACAGCTTTATTAAAAACATAAATACACACTTTCACTCTCAAGTCAAGTCAAGTCAACAGCTTTATTAACAAACATGAAAACACACTTTCACTCTCAAGTCAAGTCAAGTCAACAGCTTTATTAACAAACAAAAACACACTTTCACTCTCAAGTCAAGTCAACTCAACAGCTTTATTAAAAACATAAATACACACTTTCACTCTCAAGTCAAGTCAAGTCAACAGCTTTATTAACAAACATGAAAACACACTTTCACTCTCAAGTCAAGTCAAGTCAACAGCTTTATTAACAAACATAAAAACACACTTCCACTCTCAAGTCAAGTCAAGTCAACAGCTTTATTAACAAACATAAAAACTAGAGATGGGATAGTTAACGCCATTAACGGCTGCGTTAACGCGAGAATCTTAACGCGCGATCAAAAAATTATCGCCGTTAACTCATTGAGTGCCATGGACGTCTTTCGACGTCCAATTAAATAGTGACGTAGAGTGCCACGGACGTCTTTCGACGTCCAATGCGTTTTTTGACGGTGGGACGTCGATCAAAGCCTTCCGCAGCTCCTGTACAACTATTGTAGCTATTGGAGGTCTATAACCTATTTTACAGAACCCTTAGGTGGCGACAGTGCTCTCCAGGTTAACAGAAAGGCAAAGAAAAACAGAGAATAAGTCGTTGGGGAAACGGAAATCGCATCGCATCCGTATGCATCGATATGCATGAAGCGTTTTAACGTTAGATGTGCCTGCAGCAGGCAGCAGCCAATCTGCTCCCACAATTGAGCTCCTCCATGTCCGCTGCGACAGCCCATTCGCATGATCAGCCGTTATTATTCTCAACTGGAAGCATACAGTAGTAGCCGGTGACAAACACACGCGGAAAAAGCTGGATGTCGCGCACCCTTCACAGTGCAGAGCAAACTCAGCAGAGAGCCACCTCCCATACAGGAGGAGTGTGCAGTTGAGGCGGGGCGGGGCGGGGCGGGGGGGGGGGAAGGCACGCAGAGCAGCACACAACACTGACCCAGACAGACCCAGGCAGCAGGACAGGGTTGGCAAACGCAAGCCAGAATATCCGATGCCCACCAGCAGCAAATCAAGATCAGCAAGAAGCTGCAACCAGCAGCGCACGCAGGGGCCAGCGCTGCTGGTTGCAGCTAAAAATATTATTCTGCCAAACAAAATTCCCTGGCCTTCACTGTTTTATTGAAGGAAATTATTTTTGAGGTGTGACTACATCAGAAAATTAGCTTCAGAGTCAGTGATGTGTTTGAAATGTTTAATTTCACAAAAGGGCCATTATCTCAGCTTCTAAAAAAACTGCTCTTTTTTGTTAAATCAAGCTATCTTCTCCGGCTGATAACTAAAGAACGGAAAATGATATCAATAAACCTGTTTTTGCTGATGATAGAAAAGAGTCTCATCGTTCTTTTTGCGTGTTCATTGTTTACATAGTAATATCACACAATATTCTGTGGGCCTCGAGAAATCACTGAAAAAAGCTCTGAAACTCTGGCACTGGGAGCGTCCGTTCTCCAAAAGTGGCTGGCACTCAATGAGTTAATCTATTTTAATCTTTTTTTTTTTTACCTTTATTTATACAGGGGGAGTCTCACTGAGAGCAATGCTCTCTTTTTCAGGAGCGCCCTGTTCACATTCACACACATTCATACCTGGAAGCTGTCCAGTACAACCACAGTCTGATCTGCTGGCCACTGAGCAGCTCCACTGTATTATTATTATTATATATTATTATTCTCAAAGTTGTCTGGTAGCAGGGTCCACTTATATTGAGCAGGCCATGATGATTATCACTTTAGAATGGAAAAGGTATGTAAGCGCGGACATTTATGTCTGCCTCCCCCATCCTGGCTGCTGTGGGGGGGCGTGAACAACCGAATAAACAGAAACCTGTTCACAAGGACTTACTTCTAGTCATTATTTATGTTGCACACACATATTTTGAATGGCTTCGACAGACTTCAAATGACCCATTTTAATCTAGATTAATCTAGATTAATGACCAGGATTAATCTAGATTAATCTAGATTAAAAAAATTAATCTATTCCCATCTCTAATAAAAACACACTTTCACTCTCAAGTCAAGTCAACTCAACAGCTTTATTAACTCATTCACCGCCAAAGACGTCTTTGACGTCTTATCAGAAATAGCCATCCACGCCAAAGACGTGTTTGACGTGTTTTTGTTTTTATGAGTGCAGCGCGTAGTTGAAACACTTACCCAGCCTCTGACATGTCATCTGGTCCCTATCCTCAAAGGGTAGCCGACAGCACGTTATCAAACACATACCGCAGCTGTTGTTTGAAACGAGGAAGAAGGAGGAAAAGAGGAAAAACAGAGAAACGCACTTCCTTGTACAGAGGAAAAAACGCCATTGAAACGCCTCTCGGCGCGCTGCACTGCTGCCTTGCTGCAGGGCGAACCTGGATTGCCTAGTCAAACCCGTGACGAACATGATCGATCCGGTTCCAGCAGCGCCTGGTCCCAAAGCCAAGCCGCGGACCCGTTCCTGTGTCGTGTGACTCGTGTCGCAGCATTCGTCCCACTCCCAGCCCGAACGAGAGGAGGAAAACGAGCAGCAGAGGAGGCAAAACGCTGATGGGGAAGGAGGGGGAAGGAGGTGCGATCTAGCTGCAGGCAGCTGTGGACAGAACTCTCTCTCTCTGTGTGTGTGTGTGTGTGTGTGTGTGTGTGTGTGTGTGTGTGTGTGTGTCTGTGTCTGTGTGTCTGTCTGTCTGTCTGTCTGTGTGTCTGTCTGTACACTCACTCACACTGAGCAAACTGTATTGTTGAATGTAAAAAAAGCACTTCATATATATATATATATATATATATATATATATATATATATATATATATTTTTTGTCATTTGTGTCATAATGAATAATATTTACATGTCTGATGTCAATACAGTTCAAAATAAAAGAATTGAGAGCGAGTTCTGCATGATATTGTGTGCTGTACATAAATGCCATTTTCTGCAATTTCTTTTCTCAGAGAGACATTTTGGGTGAAAACAGGGTGTATATAAATGGCTATAAGTAGAGTACAGAACATGCTAAAAGCTCACTTTTTTTTCCTGGTGAACCCAGAGACGTACATCTTCATTTTGAGGTATTGCAAATCACTCTGGTGCTAATAGATAATTTACTGTGGGTCTTGAAAGATGACCAACAATTATGAAAATCTTTGGCCTGTGCTAAATATTGGCAGTCCTAAACTGGCGGTGAATGAGTTAACAAACATAAATACTAGGGCTGTCAGCGTTAATTGCGCGTTAACGCGCGCCGATCATAACGCATTATTTTTTTTTAATCGCATGCCGCTATTTTGTCCCTTCGTCGACCCGTACTTGTAGTCAAGCAGTTCGGTTTCCTGTCTCCTGCTTGTGCAGGCAGGCATGGAAGAGAACGACAGCAATACGCTTTTAAATGGCTCGTTTTACTTCCCAAATGGCACAGTGGATAAGTCAAGAGCCGTAGTTTGCACCTTGTGTAAAACGGAATTAAAATAT
>NC_139626.1:64038974-64048974 GCF_964638095.1 Poromitra crassiceps | reverse complement strand
TCCTCTGGCATTGTCCCTGCCTCCTTCAAATCTGCTGTAATCAAACCTCTACTTAAAAAGCCAAACCTTGATTCTGAGGTTCTTAACAACTTCAGGCCAATCTCAAATCTCCCCTTCCTCTCTAAAGTTCTTGAAAAAGTAGTCTCAACACAATTAACTGACTACCTCTCGCATAATAAACTTCTCGATCCCTTTCAATCTGGTTTTAGATCACTCCATAGTACTGAAACTGCTCTTACAAAAGTAACCAATGACCTTCTCCTCGCGTCCGACTCTAATTTCTCCTCTCTTCTCATTTTATTAGACTTAAGCGCAGCCTTCGATACAATCGATCATAAGATCCTCCTAGACCGCTTATCTAACTACGTAGGTATCCGGGGCACTGCCCTATCCTGGCTAAAGTCATATTTGTCTGATAGGACACACTGTGTCTCATATAAAAATATTATGTCCACATTCTCCTCAGTGAAGTTTGGTGTACCGCAGGGATCAGTCCTGGGTCCCTTACTCTTTGGAGTTTACTTACTGCCTCTTGGCGAAATTTTCCGTAGATATGGCATTAACTTCCACTGTTATGCCGACGATACCCAAATTTATATACCAATTAGACCAGACGATCGCTCTAAACTCGCTAACCTTGAATCCTGCTTAATCGCTGTTACAGATTGGATGTCAAATAATTTCTTACGACTAAACGCCAACAAAACTGAACTACTAGTTGTTGGCCCAAAAACCCAACTTCCATTTCTCACTGATCTTAGTCTGAACATTGAGAACTGCGTAATTACTCCAAACTCAAAGGTGAAAAACCTAGGTGTTACCTTTGATCCTACTCTGTCATTCGATGCTCACATTAAGGACATCACTAAAATAGCTTTCTTTCATCTTCGCAATATCTCAAAGATCCGTCCCTTGCTAAATGCAACGGATGCCGAAACCTTAATACACGCCTTTGTTTCATCTAGACTCGATTACTGTAATGTCCTATTCTCTGGCCTTCCACTTTGTAGTACAAATAAATTACAACTCGTGCAAAACGCCGCTGCTAGAATTCTAACTAGAACTAAGAAGCTTGATCATATAACTCCGGTCTTAATCTCCCTCCACTGGCTCCCAATTCAGGCCAGATCAGACTTTAAGGTGCCTCTGTTAACCTATAAATCTTTGCACGGGCTCGCACCTCCGTACTTATCTGAGCTAATCATTCCTTATGTTCCCACGCGTACTCTCCGCTCACAGGACGGTAATTATCTTACCGTCCCTAAAATTAAGAAAAAATCAGCAGGTAGCAGAGCATTTTCTTACCGTGCTCCACACCTCTGGAACCAGCTTCCTCTGTCAGTTAGGGAAGCTGGCTCCATTGAAATCTTCAAAACTAGACTCAAAACCCATTTATTCTCCCAATCATTTGGTTGTGCTTGATGGTTATGTTTGATGATGTCATTCTCTAGAAATATTTATTAGCTCTTGAGTACATATAATCCTGAATTGCTGAGCGGGCTGTCTCAAGCCAGCAATATCAGTATAAACTTAGACTTGACCTAATTTAAATAATATGGCATCAGTCGACCCAGTAGCCTAGATAGAAAATCAAATAGTTGGTGAATAAACTTAGTCCTGAACTGCTGAGCGGGCTATCTCAAGCCAGCAGTATCAGTATAAATTTAGACTGGACCTAATTTAATAATATGGCATCAGCCGATCCAGTAGCTCAGATATAAAATCAAATAGCTGGTGAATAAACTTAGTCCTGAACTGCTGAGTGGGCTATCTCAAGCCAGCAGTATCAGTATAAACTTAGACTTGACCTAATTTAATTTAATAATATGGCATCAGCCGATCCAATAGCTCAGATATAAATTCAAATAGCTGGTGAATAAACTTAGTCCTGAACTGCTGAGCGGGCTATCACAAGCCAGCAGTATCAATATAAACTTAGACTTGACCTAATTTAATAATATGGCATCAGCCGATCCAGTAGCTCGGATATAATATCAAATAGCTGATGAATAAACTTAGTGTTTCAGTAGAGTGAATTAGCAGTATAATATTAGTCATCCTAAATAATCCTAATAAATTTTGATTTGACCTAATTTTTATTGCTGTCTATAGAGTTAGTTCCACCTCTGCGCAGATTCCCCCGCTCTCTTCTCTCTCTCCCCCTCAGGTGTCCTCATTGGCCTGACGTACACCCCACCGCTGCAGCCCTAGGTCCGGCCGTCATCGTCCTAGCCACCTGTCGTCACTCTAGGCCATCTACCCACTACTCCTTCTACTGTCTGACACCCCGGGCTCATCACCATCACCGACCCCTATCCTCATCATCCTGGTCACCTGCTTGCCTAAGGGAAGGGGGGGGCGCCCCCCCAGCCCCCCCCCCGCCGCCTCATCATCACCTCCAACTCCTATCCTCCCCTCCTCTTAATCATCACCTCCGACTCCTATCCTCCCCTCCCCTCCTCTTAATCCATGTCACCAACGCGGACTCATGGATTCCTCAGATCATCCTCATGGAACTCCCAATCTTGTTACCCTTTTTGTCACCTAGCTAATTAACTAGTATTCTCTAAACCTACGAACACTTTAAGACTGCATTTTCTATTTCTTTTTGGACTCTACTTTTTAGATTTTCAACTCCCTTCCCTGATCTTAGGATAATTTAAAAATTACATTTTTATATCCCTTCTGTTGGACTCTTTTTTTACATTTTCAATTTTCTGTTCTCTTGTACATTTTATTTCCATAATAAACCATTCACAGAGTTTCATTATCGGAAACTCTGTGCATGGTTTAGCCCGGCATCTCTCGGCCTGTCTCGGAGGGGAGTCCCCAGATGGGGGTCCGCTGCTGTGGCCTGGTGGGTGGGCCCGTCCCCCGCGTGGCCTGCTCTCACGCTCTCAGTCACTATGCTGGTGGCTGGGGGCTGGGGGGGCGGGTCGCGTGGGGGCTGGGTCCGCCTGGGCCGCAGCAATTGGCCCCTAGCACAACGACCTCACAAGGTTCCTCCTCAGCCAAGTCACTGGGGCAATCCATGCGGCGATCCATATGGTGGAAAGGTTTTCTTGCGTTCACTGGGGGTGAGGGGGTGCCGCTGTGTCCCGGCCTGGCCTTCCCTCCCACGCCATATGTGGGCGGGGGCCGGGTCGGGGGGCATCGGTGCTCTTCATCACTGGTCGAGGGCTGCCGGTTGGTTTAGAACAGCTTAGGTAGGCGATAGATTAGCTACAGCCTAAGGCTGACCTGTTAGTGTTCAGGCTAAAATCAGACTAGAGCAGGGTAGGATAGGCCAGATTAGGCTGTAGATTAGCTAGATACTATGTCCCAGTTAGCTCTGGTTAATGCTTAGAGTAGTCAGTTGTCTGATCTTCTCCCCACCCCCTCTCTTTCCCCCTTTCCCCGCTTCTTCCCTTCTTCCCCCTTCTTGTTCTCCTCTCTTTCCATGCTCTTTCCTCCCCCACATCCCACCGCCCCCCCTCCCTTCTCCTGCTCTCTCCTCATTCTCCCCCCCCTCTGCTCCTTCTCCTCTTCTCCCCTATTTTCCTGAATCCCTGCCACTTCCTGCTCTCCCTTCTCTCACATTCCCCCTGCTCTCCTTCCCCTGCACCCTCCCACCTCTCCTTCTCTGCCTCTCTGTCCTCCCCCCTCTCTCACATTCCCCCTGCTCTCCTTCCCCTGCACCCTCCCACCTCTCCTTCTCTGTCCTCTCCTCCTCCACATTTCCCATTTTCCCCCCACCCTCGCCCTAATCCGGGCCCGTATCCTACTCCCTCCCTCCACCCTAGACCCTACCTCTACTCTCTGTCCTCCCCCCTCTCTCACATTCCCCCTGCTCTCCTTCCCCTGCACCTCTACTCTCTGTCCTCCCCCCTCTCTCACATTCCCCCTGCTCTCCTTCCCCTGCACCCTCCCACCTCTCCTTCTCTGTTCTCTCCTCCACATTTCCCATTTTCTCCCCACCCTCGCCCTAATCCGGGCCCGTATCCTACTCCCTCCCTCCACCCTAGACCCTACCTCTACTCTACCTCCCCTGTACCCTTCCACCTCTCCTTCTCTGTTCTCTCCTCCTCTCTGTCCTCTCCCCTCTCTCACATTCCCACTGCTCTCCTTCCCCTGCGCCCTCCCACCTCTCCTTCTCTGTTCTCTCCTCCTCTCTGCCCTCTCCTCCCTCTCACATTCCCCCTGCTCTCCCTCCCCTGCACCCTCTCCTTCTCTGTTCTCTCCTCCTCCACATTTCCCATTTCTCCCCACCCTCGCCCTAATCCGGGCCCGTATCCTACTCCCTCCCCTCCCCCAACCCTAGACCCTACCCCTACCCTGGCTCTCCCTCCCCTGCACCCTCATCTCTCCTCCCCTGTTCTCTCCTCCTCCACATTTCCTATTTTCTCCCCACCTCCCCCCTCTCCTCCCTCCCTCCCTCCACCCTAGACCCTACCTCTACTCTACCTCCCCTGTACCCTTCCACCTCTCCTTCTCTGTTCTCTCCTCCTCTCTGTCCTCTCCCCTCTCTCACATTCCCCTGCGCCCTCCCACCTCTCCACATTTCCCTCCTCCACTCTCCTGCTTTCTTCAAATGTTCAAATGTTATCTTTATTCTGTATATTCTTGTTACTGTGTGTTAGCTAGAATCAGCTAGACATACTTTCTGTGAAGCCCTCTGAGACATGCTTGTGAATTAGGGCTATATAAATAAACTTGACTTGACTTGACTAGTCCAATAGGCTTCTATAGAACTCCCACAACATGCAGAGTAGTCCAATATACTTCTATAGAACTCCTACAACATGCAGGGTAGTCCAATAGACTTATATAGAACTCCCACAACATGCAGGGTAGTCCAATAGACTTCTATAGAACTCCCACAACATGCAGAGTAGTCAATAGACTTCTATAGAACTTCCACAACATGCAGATTAGTCCAATACACTTCTATAGAACTTCCACAACATGCAGGGTAGTCAATAGACTTCTATTGAACTTCCACAACATGCAGGGTAGTCCAATAGACATCTATAGAAATCCCACAACGTGCAGAGTAGTCCACTAGACTTCTATAGAACTCCCACAACGTGCAGACTAGTCCAATAGGCTTCTATAGAACTTCCACAACATGCAGGGTAGTCAATGTACTTCTATAAAACTCCCACAACATGCAGAGTAGTCCAATATACTTCTATAGAACTCCCACAACATGCAGAGTAGTCCAATAGACTTGTATAGAACTCCCACAACATGCAGAGTAGTCAATATACTTCTATAGAACTCCCACAACATGCAGAGTAGTCCAATAGACTTCTATATAACTCCCACAACATGCAGAGTAGTCCAATAGACTTCTATAGAACTCCCACAACATGCAGGGTAGTCCAATAGACTTCTATAGAACTTCCACAACATGCAGGGTAGTCCAATAGACTTCTATAGAACTGCCACAACGTGCAGAGTAGTCCAATAGGCTTCTATAGAACTTCCACAACATGCATAGTAGTCAATATACTTCTATAGAACTCCCACAACATGCAGAGTAGTCCAATAGACTTCTATAGAACTCCCACAACATGCAGGGTAGTCCAATAGACTTCTATATAACTCCCACAACATGCAGAGTAGTCAATAGACTTCTGTAGAACTTCCACAACATGCAGGGTAGTCCAATAGACTTCTATATAACTCCCACAACATGCAGAGTAGTCAATAGACTTCTGTAGAACTTCCACAACATGCAGGGTAGTCCAATAGACTTCTGTAGAACTTCCACAACATGCAGGGTAGTCCAATAGACTTCTATAGAACTTCCACAACATGCAGAGTAGTCCAATAGACTTCTATAGAAGTTCCACAGCATGCAGGGTAGTCCAATATACTTCTATAGAACTTCCACAACATGCAGAGTAGTCCAATAGACTTCTATCTTCTATAGATCTTCCACAACATGCAGGGTAGTCCAATATACTTCTATAGAACTTCCACAACATGCATAGTAGTCCAATAGACTTCTGCAGGGCGGCTTTAGCTCAGGAGGTAGAGCGGGTCGGCCAATGACGCAAGGGTTGGCGGTTCGATCCCCGCTCCCTCCTAGCTGTCATTGTGTCCTTGGGCAAGACACTTAACCCTCCTTGCCTCGTATGATTGGTATGAATGTAGACATGAATGATGGTGGTCGGAGGGGCCGTTGAGCGCCGATGTGTGGCTGCCACGCTTTCGAACCACCGGTACGAATGGTGTGAACGAATAATGATTCTGTGAAGCGCTTTGAGCACTTGGAAAGGCGCTATATAAATCCAATCATTATTATTATTTATTAGTATTATTATTCTATAGAACTTCCACAACATGCAGAGTAGTCCAATATACTTCTATAGAACTTCCACAACATGCAGAGTAGTCCAATAGGCTTCTATAGAACTCCCACAACATGCAGAGTAGTCCAATATACTTCTATAGAACTGCCACAACGTGCAGAGTAGTCCAATAGGCTTCTACAGAACTCCCACAACATGCAGGGTAGTCCAATATACTTCTATAGAACTGCCACAACGTGCAGAGTAGTCCAATATGCTTCTATAGAACTCCCACAACATGCATGGTAGTCCAATAGGCTTCTATAGAACTCCCACAACATGCAGGGTAGTCCAATAGGCTTCTATAGAACTCCCACAACATGCAGAGTAGTCCAATATACTTCTATAGAACTGCCACAATGTGCAGAGTAGTCCAATAGGCTTCTATAGAACTCCCACAACATGCAGGGTAGTCCAATAGGCTTCTATAGAACTCCCACAACATGCAGAGTAGTCCAATATACTTATATAGAACTGCCACAACGTGCAGAGTAGTCCAATAGACTTCTATAGAACTGCCACAATGTGTAGAGTAGTCCAATAGACTTCTATATAACTCCCACAACATGCAGGGTAGTCCAATAGACTTCTATAGAACTCCCACAACATGCAGAGTAGTCAATAGACTTCTGTAGAACTTCCACAACATGCAGGGTAGTCCAATAGACTTCTATAGAACTCCCACAACATGCAGAGTAGTCAATACACTTCTATAGAACTTCCACAACATGCAGAGTAGTCCAATAGACTTCTGTAGAAGTTCCACAACATGCAGGGTAGTCCAACATACTTCTATAGAACTTCCACAACATGCAGAGTAGTCCAATAGACTTCTATAGAACTTCCACAACATGCAGGGTAGTCCAATAGACTTATATAGAACTCCCACAACATGCAGGGTAGTCCAATAGACTTCTATAGAACTCCCATAACGTGCAGGTAGTCCAATAGACTTCTATAGAACTTCCACAACATGCAGGGTAGTCCAATAGACCTATATAGAACTCCCACAACATGCAGGGTAGTCCAATAGACTTCTATATAACTCCCATAACGTGCAGGTAGTCCAATAGACTTCTATAGAACTCCCACAACATGCAGGGTAGTCCAATAGACTTCTATATAACTCCCACAACATGCAGGGTCGTCCAATAGACTTATATAGAACTCCCACAACATGCAGGGTAGTCCAATAGACTTCTATAGAACTCCCACAATGTGCAGAGTAGTCAATAGACTTCTATAGAACTCCCACAACATGCAGGGTAGTCCAATATACTTCTATAGAACTCCCACAACATGCAGGGTAGTCCAATAGACTTCTATAGAACTCCCACAACATGCAGGGCAGTCCAATAGACTTCTATAGAACTCCCACAATGTGCAGAGTAGTCCAATATACTTCTATAGAACTCCCACAATGTGCAGAGTAGTCAATAGACTTCTATACTGAGCAGCAGGGAAAGCGATAAATACAGGCTACAAAATATATTATATTGTAGGCTAATCGATTTTGTAGGCTATACAATATACGAGGTAGGCTCATAGTTTTTGTAGGCTATATTTCTTGCTTATGGCTGCCACACGGTGCTGCTGTGGTGCTGTGCTGTCTTTCCTGCCTGCCCGTGCGCTCTCAGGGGTGGGAATCACAAGTCTGATCACGATGCAATCAGATCTCGATTCATTTGACAACGATGCGATTTTTGCCGATATCACAAAGTCTGCCATGATACGATACGATTCAATTCAATTTAGGGGGCTGCGATCAATATTAGACAATATTCCCCACGATATGCCCACAATCAGTTAAACAATCAGTTTAAGAAAAAGCAACTAAAATATCATTTGACAATTTTGCTGTTGAGCTCTTAGACATTTAAATGAAAAATAATCAATTATTTTTAATAAGAATCAAAAGAGATGTTGCCAATAGATGTTGCCATTGCTTGTATGTGGAAATGAAAGAGGGCGTGCGCTTGGGAACAGTTTCAGACAGACAGACAGACAGACAGACAGACAGACAGACAGGCAGACAGACAGACAGACAGACAGACAGACAGGCAGGCAGACAGACAGACAGACAGACAGACAGACAGACAGAGAGACAGAGAGACAGAGAGACAGACAGACAGAGAGACAGAGAGACAGACAGGCAGACAGACAAACAGACAGACAGAGAGACAGAGAGACAGACAGACAGACAGACAGACAGACAGACAGACAGACAGACAGACATTCAGTTGGCGGTAATAGTTTTTATTGAATGTCTGTTACTGAATGCAGAGTCGTGATAACTGTTTTGCAGCCAGCAGAGTTTACCAAGCTCTTATCTGCACACACAGACACACACACACACACACACACACACACACACACACAGACACACACACACACACACACACACACACACGCGCACACACACACACACACTATGGGGTCCTATCGACGTCACTATTCACTGACACATGCGCAGCAACGTGTGTGTGCCTGCGTGACATAGTCAATCTTGTCACGCGTGCACACGTACGCGCACTATGATGTGCGCAAACTACATCACGCGTAATGACAAGCTGCGTAGCACAGCTACTTACAGCGTGTACGTGTGACCAGTGTTGGAGAAATTTCGTTACGCGTTCACACACACACGCGTTCGCAGTTTTGGAAGTGTATCTGCATCGCGCACAACACTGCGCGTACATGAACGCGTCGCGTAGTTCTCTGTTTTATTCTATCTCTTTCTATGTTACATTTTCATCCAGTAGATGGTGCCAGTGACCAAACCAACCAGTTGATCAAGCATGTCGCTTAGAGGAGCTGTCCTGCTTCTGAAAGCGAGCAGCGTCACAATCACATAGCCTGCTATAATGTTTATTAATGTTCCAGATGTATTTTATTTTATTGACAGTATTTCATTGTTAATATGAGCTGCTGCAAGTGTTAATGCTCTGCTGTTCCCAGCAACATGTGAAGTTGTTATTTTTTATTTTGTAGCCTATTATAAAAGCCTGCTGCTCTCTGTTTTTGTTAACTTTATTCCTCATTCATAGGCTATATTTTTATTTTATTTATTTATTTATTTGTTTTATTGCCTAAACATTTCAGAGGCCATTTAAAAAACGTTATGCTACATGCTGAAAGATCGCCTGGTTTTTTATTTTGTGTTTTGTAGCTATAGCCTATTATATTACTACTATTATGCTGCTCTCTGATAAAGGCCATCGTTTTTGTTTATTCCTTATTCTTCATAGGCTATATTTTTATTTTATGTAGGCTATTTGTTTTATTGCCTGAACATTTCTGAGCCATGATTAAAATTATCTGTTTATGAATTGCGTGGTTTTGTGTGCAATGATAATGAGAATTACTGAACTGAGAATAATCAGTTTATGAACGAAAAAAGGGCTCGCAACACAATTTCAGCAGCAGAGAGAGACAGAGAGTCAGTACGGCAGCGGCGCAGCCGCGCACTGAGTGGAAGAGGAGCAAATTCCTGCTGCTGAAAGAGAGCAGCGTCACAATCACATAGCCTGCTATAATGTTTATTAATGTTCCAGATGTATTTTATTTTATTGACAGTATTTCATTGTTAATATGAGCTGCTGATTGTAACTCATCAATTTCCCCTCAGGCCACGCGCCGTGTCGCTGGCTGCAACAGGCATC
>NC_139626.1:64006474-64033974 GCF_964638095.1 Poromitra crassiceps | reverse complement strand
CAATGATTTTAATGTTTAATTTAAAATGATTCAATTCAATTCAATTCAATTAATTTAATTTCATATTTCATTTAAAATGTCATACATATGGAACTAGGCTGTGTGCTATATTTCACCGGTGAAATATGGTCTAAATGTGAAGAACGTTTAATCAACATCATCACATAGTTGGTGGAAAAAATCGTCACTTTTAAACTTTTTTTTTTTTTTTTTTTTACATCTCTTCAATGGAAAAATGCTCACTGGGAACCTTTCATCTTCCAGTGACGGAAGATAGTTTGGAAATTGGCCGGGCGACGGCCCTCGACCGCTCTGCACCACTGCCCAACTTCACACACACACACACACACACACACACACACACACACACACACACACACACACACACATGCGCGCACACGCGCGCACACATACGCACACACACACACGCACACACGCACGCACACACACACGTACGTACACGCATGCACGCACGCGCGCACACACACACACACACACACACACACACACACACACACACCTGGAGTAAAGCTCCCGTTCATCTGTGGTCCTCCGAGCTGAGAGGCCTCCCAGCAGGTGGCCAGCTCCTCTCTGGGCCTTTGTTCTCTGAGGTTTCTGTGTTTTCAACGGTGGCGGACAATTCCAGGAAAAGACACCGGGAGAAGAGGTCACCCGACATGATCTGGACCTGGACTCACACTCTACTGCACTACCCTATCACATCTTGTCCTATAATAGGCAGAAATACTGTATGTGTCACTAGAAACTTGAATTTGAACTATAGTCGGTTTTAACTTGACAACAAAAACAATCAAAATTGAACCCCAGCTCACTTCCTGTTAGTGTTTGCTATGGAGAGAAAAGAAGGAGCAGAGCAGGACTGACAATATTGTGAAAACTGTCTGTATATTTGAATTTGAATGGCTCAACTTGAATAATTATAATACAATTATTATGAATTATAATTAAAAAATTAATTTGAATTGCATAATTTTAACTTGTATTGTCCTTTTCGGGCTCTATCGTTGCAAAGGCGGTCATTTTGCGTTAGCGCACGTTTTGCGCCCGAATAGCGCCGCGCAAAGCCCTAATTGTGGATGTGTCAGCCCGCTGCGCTTGGCATCATCTCGGTGCAAACCTCCATATAGGCGTGTTTATGCCCAAAACAGTATTCACAGGTGTGAGATCATGTCCATCCCCTTAAAAGCCACAGCGTCACGTCAGCAGCAGACTAGCGGTAAACCCAGCCTCCACGTGACCTCTATCTATGTGCTATCAGTCACAAGAGTCTGGAGGCTGGGCTATTCAGAGCGATTTCTGGCGGACAGGGAGAGGCGGGTGTACCTCCCTTGATAGACCACTCCATCAGCCAACCAGCTTAGCACACAGAGCACATGCGCAGTGCAACAGATGGCGTCATCACTCAGCGCCCTTTATTATTAGCAAAGAAGCTAACACTACACATTCAGTACTGCTAGCACGCGATGGCTACCACCAATGTGAATGATTTTGCAGGTTTTGCAAGAAAAACCTTCATTTTATATATAATTAAGATTCATATTTATCTCAGTGGCCTGGACACATTTACGTCCGTGATACCGGGCGAAATGGTCTGTGCGGTTCTGTGGTGATTAGCTCATGTCTTTGTAGCTGTAGATGGTTAGGGATTTTAAATTTCTTGGTGTCACCATCTCTGATGACCTTACTTGGCACTCCAATACTAAAACAGTCATCAAAAAGGCTCAGCAACGGCTCTTCTTCTTAACACATTCACTGCCAGTCGTTTTTCAATACTGTAGTTAGCTTCTGCCAAGGTTTTTTTTTGAGGATTTTGGCTCATCTTTCAAGAGCCGAGGATTCGTTTCTGTTCGGATTTTGTGAACACACAATATCTCAAAATAACTAATAGAATGTGTGCTTTCTCTGTCTAAAAGAGTTAGTTTGTAGAGTTAGTAGTTATGTAAGCATTAGCAGTTGAATACAGCATGGTTTCAGCGTCTGAAAATTTATTCTGAGATAAACGGCTTTTTGTGAAATTCGATAGAACAGTCACTTAAACCATTCATTTTTGGCATCAGTAAGATGTCAGACATCTAAACAATAGTTTTGAACAGTAATTTCCTCCATAACAGCAGGAAACCCCCCTCTGCTTCCAACTCCTCCCTCCGTGGGCGTTCTCCTCCGCCCTCCTTGGCTCTGCAGCGGGTCTGTGACAAACGAGTTGCTGCTGCCTGGCTGCTGCCTGGCAGTCTGGATGGGGCTCGCTGGATGGGTTTCGCTCGTTTCTTGGCGTTTCGGTTGAGAGCTCTGATGAAGCTCTTGCGATTCTGGGCTTATTTATGGTGCGTGTTTCAAAGTGTGCATCCAGTCTATTCTTGGAACCCCCCACCGTTGCCACCGCTGTGCGTCAGCGCGAAAGTGAAAGCGTTTTCGCCATCCATTTTACAGTATGAGGCTTCCTCGCGCTTTTCCCTCCAGTTTTGGCTCGCCTCTTTCTACTCTGGAGAGACATGTCGCCACTCAGTGGGTCGGTAAAATAGATTATACACATTCAATACCTCCAATATTGGTATAGGAGACGTAAAACGTCCCACCGCCCAAAAAAAAAAACGTCATTGGCAGTCAACCGTTGGATTTTGTTTGACGTAAAAACACGTCATTGGCAGTGAACGTGTTAAGAAGACTAAAGCATTTTACCCACAACAGTCAGGTCCTCCTTAATTTTTATCGATGTATCATCGAGAGCATCCTCACCAGCTCTTTCACCATATGGTTTGGTAATCTCACTGTCAAGGAGAAAACATTTCTAAACAGAGTTGTGAGCCGTGCTCGCAGGGCAACCGGGGCTGATCTGCCTGCATTAGAAGAGCTCTACAGCTCTAGACTTCTGGCCCGTGCTTCTAGCATTGTTAGAGACCCTGCAGGTCATCCAGCCGCTAATCTCTTTAACCTACTTCCCCTCGGCAGACGTTACCGCTCTATAAAATGCTCTACCACTCGTTTTGCAAAGAGCTTCTTTCCAAGTGCGGTAGGCAGCCTGAATGACCTTAATACCAAACGCTAGATCCTACACCCGCCAAGCTGTAGACCATGCCTTACTTTTTGTTGCTTTTCCTTTGTATAAGATGTCTTATACCTAACTGTACATGCAATGTTGCCTCTATGCATAGGCACTTTATCTTAATTCATGTGCACTTTAATTATCTTGCACTTTAAAACTTGAGCTGGTGAACTCGGTTCTATCCAATATGCACTTGTCTCCTTTTATCTTTTTAAAATTTTAACCTTTTTATTCCTTTTATTCTTTTTACACGGTATCTAAATGTTTTCATATGCTGTCCTGTGATTTGTTATGTATGTTTTTAAGCTCCTAGCACCCCAATTCCAATGCAGTCCCTACTGTAAATGGCAAATAAAGTGACTTGACTTGGCATTAATTATGATATATGATCAAAATATATTTATATTATATTTATATTTATATTTATAGGGTTAACCTAACCTATATTAACCTAACGCTATATTTATAGGGTTAGCCTAACCCTAACATTTATATTTATGATCAAAATATATTTTTCCTTGACCCTCCCCAAGTGATTTGAAAAATATGATTGACCCTCCCCAAACAATTTTGTGGCAAGCTTGTGTGGAAGAATGCAGACTAACACAGAGATCTTACTTTTAGCCACTCCTGCGCCTCATACACCACGTGCCAGCAGGGGGTGCTATTTATTCCACAATGGAATCATTGAACATTTGTACAAACTCCGGCCAGAGGTGATCGAACACACTAACAGTCTCAGTCGTGGTGGCTACATTGATAGTAAAACTAAACATTATCCTGGCACACAAACATTGCCATTACCACATAATGCAATCAAAACATGAGCACAACATCACTAAACCACGTTTTTAACTGTAACAGTAACAAGCTTCCCACAAGAACATGAACTCCCATAATCCTTTGCGCTTTTTAGAGCAGAACTGTCACCAATCAGAGCGACCGCCTCCTCCGGTCGCTACATAATGCTATTTTCGCTTGTGAAACAATCTTCAGTCTGTGTATATCAATATTTGTGTTTAAATAGCGGTCAATGACTGATGGAAAAAAAGTTTGCCGGTTCTATTATTGTGCGTAATTGCGCGGAGTCGCGGACTCTCCACTCTCTGTCCCCCCTCTCTCTCTCTCACTCCCTTGCGCATCAGACAGCAGACAGGCACAAAGCCACACATGTGAAATCTCCCAGCATGCATTGGGCTAATACATTTAGATAATAAATAGCATCCAAATTAGCCTAAATAGATAGAAAGGTAGATGTGTAATAATGTGTAATGTTAACACAACATGCAATTGTAGAACATTTCAATATTTGACAAAATAAAATCTCGAAATCAAAACACTGCTATAGGCCGATGCAACGATAGAGCCCATATATATTTTGTGATGCCATGTCTGTTTGTTTGCTCGACTTTGTTCCAGTGAGTTATTCGCGCTGGAAATGTACTTCCATATTATCACCAGAAAAGCGCCACTGATTCGCCAGATACTGTACACGCCTACTGTCTGGATAGGCCAAGCACAAAGATGCAAAGAGAAACAATGCACTGGGACATACCAAACAGTTTGGACAGCAGGGGTGTAAATGAAGCAACTCAGTAGTTGTTGAAGTCCGAAAAGCAAACATTACAAAAAAAAAAAAGTTTATATATTTTTATCGAATCAAAATTGTATACCCCTCCCCTGGACTCAAATTAAAGAGAGTGTACCCTCCCTCAGACTAAATTTAAAACATGATGACCCTCCCCTATTTTCCTCCAGTGGACCCTTCCCTAAATAACGAACGGTCCCTAACGTTCCAGCATTTAATAACGTTAATTTTTGTGTACCCGATGCGACGATATTTCCCCACTTTGTTTTCATCAAGTTCTCTGGACTTGCATACACAAGCTCACAGCGTCCATGTAAGTCCTCATCTTTATCATTCTCCCGACCGATCTGCAACGCCTTGATTCCCAGATTAGAAGCCTCGCGTATCTGGTCCTCCATTAGCGCATTTAGCGGCGAGACAACAATAACAATAACAAACTGACAGCTGTTTTCACTTGAATTTCCTCAACGTAGTTGCATAGCCATATAGCTAGCTCCGTAGCTATGCTCCTGAGAGACCAAATGCTAATGGCTAGTAATGCAGCAGCCGCCGCAGCTGTTACACGTCATTCACAAAGACGCACTCTCTGATTGGCCGATCACGGCAGGAGCTGATGTTGGCAGTCATGCCGTCACTCATTGTGCGATTGAATTCGCCTCGTGCCATAAATCGCTCTGAATGGCCCAGCGTCCAGACTCTTGTGACTAATAGCACATAGATAGAGGTCACGTGGAGGCTGGGTTTACCCAGGCTAGCAGCAGACAGAGTGAGAGAGAGGAACAGAGGGGACAAGAGAGAAAAGAGAGATGGGGAGAGTGAGAGAGGGGGAGAGAGAGTATCACAATATGATTATGTAGAGATGTGAGGCTGTCATGCATAGAAAATCAAATAAAAAGCGCTCATGCCCACCTGTGAATCACTTGTGTATCATTGCCATTTCACACGCTGAAGAACGGCTGCTGCCCAAAACGTCTGTGTGGCAATAAAAGTATTCAACTTGGAGTGCTGTCCTCCTTTCTTGATGGCTGTAGAGTTCTCAACGGTCCTAAAAAATCTAACCCGACGCAGCCCAACCCGTTTGAGACGCGTACCGATCTCAACTCACCCGCCGTTGTCACATACACTCAGCCTGAGACCGACTCAGCCCGACCAAAAAACAAACAAACAGTTATTAGACCTAGGACATTATAAAAAGTGTGCCCGCAATTAATGCTGGCGTGGCTTTAATACAATAGGAACGGTGTGTGTGCGTGTTACTGCCATAAATGTTTTTTCAGCTTTCATGCTATGTTGTTATGGACGGTATGCTTATTTCTTTTCGGGTATATTTTGTATTCCGTAAAACTTCCAATAGGAGCCTTGTCCCCAATTGCCGCCGAGTCTCCAATAACCGCAGGGGGTCAGAATCAATTTAATAATAAATAATACATCGGATTTATATAGCGCTTTTCCAAATGCTCAAAGACGCTTCACAATACAAAACAATATAATACCATAACTTAAGAAAAGAGAAGAAAATAAATAAAGAAAATAAATAAAAGGTGAGAGAGGGAGGAGTTCATGGGTTGAAAGCAAGGGTGAAAAGGTGGGTTTTGAGGGCGTGTTTAAATGATGACAGAGTGTCTGCTTGACGGATATGGCTGGGGGTTCCAGAGGGTGGGGGCAGCTGCAGCGAAGGCCCTGTCGCCCCAGGTCCGGAGCTTCGTTCTGGTGGTTTGGAGAAGGTTAGCATCTGCGGACCTGAGGCGACGGGTAGGCTTATGGAGGTGAAGGAGGTCAGAGAGATAGGAGGGGGCCAGGTTGTTGAGGGCTTTGAAGGTGATGAGTAATAATTTGAATTGAATCCTGTACGTGATGGGGAGCCAGTGGAGATCGTGGAGGATGGGGGTGATGTGGTCGGAAGCGGCGGGTGGAGGTGAGCATGCGGGCAGCGGAGTTTTGGACGTATTGGAGTTTTTTGAGGGTTTTGGTGGGTGTGCCGTATAGAATGCTGTTGCAGTAGTCCAGTCGGGATGTGATGAAAGCGTGAGTCAGTGTTTCGGCAGCAGAGAAGGATAGTGAGGGGCGTAGACGGGCAATGTTCCTGAGGTGAAAGAAGGCGGATTTGGTGATCTGGTTGACATGCGGGATGAAGGAGAGGGTGGGGTCGAGAATGATTCCAAGGTTGCGGACGTGGGTGGAGGGGGTGACAGTGGAGCCGTCAATGTTGACAGAGAAATCCTGGGTGGAGCGGGTGAGGGAATTTGGGCCAATGATAATGATTTCGGATTTGTCACAGTTGAGTTTCAGAAAGTTGTTTTGCATCCAGATTTTAATGTCAGAGAGGCAGGTGATGAGGGTGGAGTGGGTGGCGGCAGTGATGGTCTTGGTGGAAAGGTAGAGCTGTGTGTCATCTGCGTAACAGTGGAATTGGAGGCCATGTTTACGGAGGATGTGCCCAAGTGGTAGGATGTAGAGGATAAATAGTAGGGGACCAAGTACTGAACCCTGGGGGACACCGTGGGGGACTGGGGCAGTGGGGGATTTGGAGTTATTGGTGAAGATGAATTGGTGTCTGTCGGAGAGGTATGATTTGAACCAGGAGAGGGCAGTGTCGGTGATTCCAATGGTGGACTGGAGGCGAGAGATGAGGATGGAGTGGTTAATGGTGTCGAAGGCGGCGCTGAGGTCAAGGAGGATGAGGATGGAGAGGGAACCAGAGTCAGCGGAAAGTAGTATGTCATTGGTGACCTTTAATAGAGCGGTTTCTGTGCTGTGTTTTGTGCGAAAGCCGGATTGAAAGGGTTCGTACAGGTTATTGGTTTCAAGGTGGAATGACAACTGGGAAGCAACGGCTCGTTCCAAAATTTTTGACAGAAAGGGGAGGTTGGAGATGGGGCGGAAGTTGTTGAGATTGTCAGGGTTTAGTCCAGGTTTTTTAAGCAGTGGTGTAATGGCAGCGAGTTTCAGGGCGGGGGGTACAAGGCCAGTGGACAGAGAGGAGTTTATGACGGTAGTGATCAGAGGAGAGAGTGAGGGGAGGCAAGCCTTGACTAGGGAGGAGGGGATGGGGTCCAGGATGCAGGTTGTTGATTTCATGCCAGTCATGATGGTGGTTAGGTCGGATGCTGTGATTTCAGAGAAGGATGAGAGCGGGGGGTTTGGAGGCGGGGGGAGGTCGGGTTCCGGATCAGAGACAATGGAGGTGGAGGATTTGGCCAGTTGATTGTGAATGGTGTCGATTTTGGTTTGAAAGTGCGAGAGAAATGAGTTGCATTGACTGACGGTAAATGAGTTGGAGATGGTGTCCATGGGTTTGAGGAGTTTGCTTATGGTGGAAAAAAGTGTCCTTGGGTTGTTGCTGCCAGATTGTATGACGGAGGAATAGTGGGAGGAGCGTGCGTTATTGAGAGCTTCCTTGTAGTGCTGTTGGTGGATTTTGAAGAGATCTTTATGTACAGTGAGACCAGTTTTGTGGGCAAGGCGTTCAAGTTGGCGGCCCTTGGATTTGAGCTGATGGAGATGGTCGGTGTACCAGGGGGCGGAGTGAGTGAAGGAGACAGATTTGTTTTTTGGGGGAGCGAGTTGATTGAGACAGGAGGTGAGGGTGTGGTTGTATGTGTTAACCAGTTCAGTGGGGCAGAAATTCTGGATGAGGGCGGGGTCAGGGAGAGTGTCGGCCAATAGGGAGGAAAGGGAGGGGGGGTGAATATTTTTAAGGTTACGGAAGGTTATGGAGCGCTTCTGTTTCATGAGGGGGGTGGGAATGAGAATGTCCAGGGTGATGGCTAGATGGTCAGAGATGGTGAGGTCATGGCTGGTTAGATTGTTGATGGGGAGGCCGGAGGTGCAGATCAGATCCAGAGTGTGTCCTTTGTTGTGGGTGGGAAAATCTACATGTTGGGTGATGTTGAAAAAGTTGAGAATGTCCAGGAGTTCAATAGCTGGTTTGGAGGCAGTCGAGTCAATATGAATGTTAAAGTCACCAAGTAATAAAATGGATGGAGAGATGGCACAGAGTTGTGTGAGAAATTCAGACAGTTCAGAGGGAAAGGCAGGGTTTGGTTTGGGGGGGCGGTAAATGACTGCAGTAACCAGGGGTTTAGAACCAGACAGTTTAAAGACAAGGTGTTCAAATGAGGAGACGGTTATTGCAGTTGTTTTGATGTTTTGCCGATGAATTATTGCAATACCACCACCAAGCTTGTGGAGGCGTGGTTTGTCCATGTAGGTGTATCCGGGGGGTGAGGTCTGGTTCAGGGAGAAATATTCTTGAGGTTTTTGCCATGTTTCAGTAATGCACAGGAAGTCCAGATTATTGTCAATTATGAATTCATTTACAATGAGGGCTTTGTTATTGATGGACCGGGCGTTAAACAGAGCAACTTTCAGAAGTGGTTGAGTTTGAGTGGGCTGTGGTGCTTTGGCCAGGGGGCGGAGGTTCAAAGCATTCACATGTGGGTTGTACTGATGACGCGTCGTGTTGTTGTGGTGACGGAATGAGGAAGTGTGGGAGCTGTTGTCGGACCACAGAGATGGGATGTTGTTGGTAGCGGTGAAATTATGAATAAACTTGCGACGGGAGCCTCTATGGATGTAACGGTGGCGACGGAGAAGTCCAAGGTTATTTATTGATGAAATGAATTCCATAGGCGGAGGCGTTTGGTGGTTCAGGCGGAGGAGTTGCATGCTTGAGTAGCGTAGCGTCATGTCCGAAACAGAACTGGAACTGATGGAAGTGGATAATGGCTGAGACAGACGGATTGGCAGCAGATGAAACAAGATGAACCACAGCATGACAGATGGAGAAAATGAGCCGGCCTAGGCCCACGTTGGAAGCTGAGGGGAGCTAGTTTGGCTCAAGGTGGAAGGCAGCGGTCCTAGCCAGCGAGGGCTAACCGCACCGGGCCAGGTGGAGGCCTGTCCGGGGTCTGCCTTCGGCGGTGCTGGGGGGCAGCGGTCCTAGCCAGCGAGGGCTAACCGCACCGACACAGGTGGTGGCCTGTCCGGGGTCTACCCTCACCAGCTTACGATGGTAGATGAAGTCCGTCAGACACAGGTGAGTGCCTGAACAGTTAAGTTGTAACGTAACGTTAGCCAGAAGTTTGTGTTGAGAGTCCGGGTAGAGTAGAAGAGAGTAATCCGTTGCGGCCTTGTGGGAAACCAATTGTTAAGGCAGATCGAGAGGCAATGTTTTAACTCTGAATCAAATCAAAACCAATCAAAATGAAAACAGAGAAAACGAATAAACTAATCCAAATTTTGGAGGGAGAAGCGGCAGCCAAACGCGCCAGCGTCCTCTCCACATCCGTGTCAAATTTAGCATAATAAGCGCCGGCTTCCATTAACCGCCGGGAGCGTTTCTTAGAATAAATACATTTTTTCTCCCCCATTAGGCTTACGGTATGTTTTTGTGTTGACTGAATTCAGTCACTTACGGTAATGACGTGTGTTTTGGAGGAAGTCAGGCGGAAGTCAGTCATGTTCTTTCTCCCCCTGTCAGACAGTTTTATATTTTATTCGGACATGTATTGGAAACTTGTCTTGGCGTCTACGTATTTGGTAAGTCTGCTTGTTTTTCTAGTAGTGCTGCAGTGCTGTTTCGTTAGCGTTAGCTTGGTAGCTAACGTTAGCATGCGTTCTACAATGACGTTGCTATGACTTTCCAATGACACACTAGTCTCGCTGGCCAGCCTCCCCTCCCTACTCACGGAAGGGAGAGGAGGCTGGCCAGCGAGACTAATGAAACACAAACAACTGAATGTGTGAGCGGTAGGCTAATGTTACTTGTTTAAAATATGGTATGGCTGTTTGGCAGAGGGAGAAGAGGAGAGCAATGAATTGATACTGTAATGTAGTTGGATGATGATGAAGGCAATACTAGGCATGTTCAAAACTGCCTGTACCTACCCTCTTGTGTGTACTAAGTACTATCTAACTGTCACTGGTTTAAATAAGCAATTTGATACTTTCCGTTTTTGCTAACCAGAAATTCTGTGCAAAAAATAATCGCCTGGGTTGATTTCGTGCAATAAAGAAATAACCGCCTGGCTCCAATTGCTGCCTGGTCTCCTTTAACCGCCTCGGGTCTGAGTCAATTTAGCATAATAAACGCCTGGGCCCTTATTTGAAGTTTTGGTATACATTGAATCCGACCAATTTAGTCCAAATATTCATGAGAGAAATGTAATTACGGTATCTATTTTTTTCTGCCAGCATTTGTCATTTTCCCCTTGGCGCACATAAAGACATGCTTCCGTCACTGTCTGCTTGATGGTGAGAGGGACTTCAGCTGTAGGCTACTCGTGACAAAACCAGACATCGAATTTTCAACATATAGTTAACTTTTGCAGTAGGCCTAGGTTACTGGCTATTACGATATGAGGCAGTTAATTTGAGCTGGGTAGTAACGTTATAGGCCGACAGTATGCCCCATGTCTCTCTCTCTCTCTCTCTCTCACACACTCACTCCCCGACGAGAGAAGTGGAGAGGGCTATTGAGGTGCTGTTAAACGTAGCATAATGGTTGGAAAGGATCAGCATTTGCTTTTTATTTTCTCCTACCTTAAGTCATCTCCTGTGACCTAACACCACAGACCTGTATGGTCAGGAATAATGTAGCCTAATAAAACCATGACAAACAAATTCTCATTTTTAAATCAAGGTGTGTTTTTTCTGCAATGTAGGCTGTAGTTGAAAATCAATGTGGCATTCTGAAGAGGGAAGAGTGTGTGCATGCGCAAGGTGTTGGAGAGAGAGGGACATCCATGCCATGCGTAATGTATCCAAGCAAGGATGTCCTGCACTGCGCAGAGAATACTGTGTGCGCTCAGGCGCAGTGTTTTTTTTAGCACTAAGATCTGCTATTAGGTGGTTTTAAAATTGCGTGCATGATCGGACATTTCTCCTAACACTTTGCACCGGAAACATCCGTTTTGGCAAAAAACCATACACAACCATACACTATTCAATGTCTTGAATAGACGCCCAAACCTGTGTTTACGCTCGGAACATGGCAATGCTTATTATTATTTATTTTATTTAACCTTTGTTTAACCAGGAAGTCCCATTGAAATACGAGATCTACAAGGGAGACCTGGTCAAGACAGCAGCAGCAATAAAATGAGGTAATCTCACAGGACACAGAACAAAAGGTACATACATCCGAAATACAAGCATCACACACAAAACAACGTCTTACTTCGTGTAAGACGTTCTGCAATAGAGCTTTAAATTGGTTCCATGTCGCTGTTCCGACCTCCCGCTGTTCCGACCTCCCCTCTCCCAGCCCCCATGCCTAAACCTAACCTCCTTCAGACCCTAACCCAAAACCTAACCTCTCCCACCCCCACGCCTAAACCTAACCTTCCCCAGACCCTAACCCAAAACCTAACCTCTCCCACCCCCCACGCCTAAACCTAAGGTCGGCATTGCGGGTGGTCGGCATAGCGGGTGGACACCTTTAAATTCACCAAACGAGACCAGGGTGTCTAAGTAGATGAGTTCTTGTAGTCCATTCCATGTCAGAGGTGCATAGTGAGAGAAGGCTGTTATAGTATATTTTATATCGTCTTCTGTCTTTCCTAGTTCAGTATAGCAGTTCAGTTTTTAAGAGTAGCCATCTAGTGGACCTGGTATAGTAGCTGCTAGAAGCAAAGGGAAGTAGACCACAAAGATATAGGGGAAGCTTCCCTAGGATGGTTTTATATATAAAGATATACATGTGCAATTTCCTCCAAAGGTAAAGAAAGGGCCAACTTACCGTTTGATATAGCACGCAGTGCTGAGTAAGCCACTTGGCCTTAGTGATGAAGCTCACAGAGGCATGATAAACACAATCAAGTTTCTTTAGCAAGAGGAGGCAGCATGCAAGTATATTATATCACAGTAGTCTATTATAGGCAAGAATGTTTCTTGAACTAGTTTCTTATAGCCTCAAAAGAAAAGCATTGCTTATTACGAAATAAAAAACTAGTTGTATTTTAAGTTTCTTTGTGAGATTTCCAATATGCACATTAAAAGAGAGTTTTTTCTCTAACCATAGCCCAATATACTTCTAGGATGAGACCTTTTCTATGGCTGCTCCCTTTTAGAGATGTAACGGTATGAAAATTATCACGGTTATCGTATTATCACGGTATTCGTAAAACATTGCTGAAAATGTTCAAAAAGTACCGAGAGACTCACTGCAATCATTTTACGTTTGATCCAGAAAGGATTGATACACTCACTGAAATCATTTCTCCAAGGCTGCACGTTTGCATCTGGGAGACTGTTGCCAACTTTGGTTGATGATGGACAGTATTTACCATGTTTTTCGAAGCACTGTAATCACGGTACCACGGTTTTAATGATAATGAAAATTTGAAACGGTACGGTTATCGTAAGGAATTTGATCACGGTTATCATTAAAACCGGTTATCGTTACATCCCTATTCCCTTTAGGGTAGAAACATTAGCAAGATCCCCTGGCTGTAAATGAGTGCTTGTAAAGACCATGGGCCCTATCTTCCCCCTGGCTGTAGGCGCTACACTGGCGTTAAACGCAAAAAAAATATGATTTGCGCCTGACTCGGGAAGATAGCATCATGTTTTTAGGCCCCGAAATGCGCTTTACGCCGAAGAGGCGTGGTGCAGTGCCAGAATAGGCCAGAATGGGCGTTTTGGCCTTAAACGCTATCTTCCCCACTGCCGTTAATTTAGCGCTTGGCGCTTTTCAAAACCAGGCCTTATTCAGTGCGCCGACTCCCCTACCAAAGCCACACAGACACAAGCACGCATTGGCTAATACATTTTGACAAGAAATAGCAACCAAATCAGCCTAAGTAGGCTAAGTGGTAGATAGAAATAATATTTATATTAACGCAACATGCAATTCTAGAACATTTCAATATTGGACAAAATAAAACATAAAAATCAAAACACAATCCTATGTGAAACATATTTGTAATCCAGGTGGCATATATATCCATCGCAAATACAACGTGGTATAGACGAGTGACAACTGTAACACGGTTGCACTGTGATGTCCGCTCCAACAAGACTTAGCTTACTTGACACGTACTTTTTCAATAAAAACACATTTATGCCATGACTTTAATGTAGGCTATATTTATGTGCATCATTTAGCCTGTGCTGTGATGTGCAGGAGCAGCAGGTAGCCTACAAGTTATAAAACTACCTGCCCTGAATGAGCCGAGTGGGGGTGCTTGTTCACTATTGTGAACACCATGTACCACCATGCACCATTGTACCACCATGGACCGCAGAGCGCTACGGAGGGTGAGGCGCGCGGCCCAGCACGTAACAGGAGGTGAACTGCCAGAACTGCACGAACTGTACAACCAGCGGTGCCTCAGGAGGTCCCTGAAGATCATCAAAGACACAAACCATCCCCACAACAGCCTGTTCTCCCTGCTACCCTCAGGGAGGAGATACAGGGTTCCAAAAACACGCACAAATCGCTTGAGGAACAGTTTCTTCCCGCAGGCCACGAGACTCCTTAATATGCACAAATAGTGCAGTAGTCGTACCGTACTGCAGCTGCTACTATTACGGATGCCTAACGTTTAATTGTAAATTTAAGTGTATGTTTAATAAGGTGCCTAACGTTTAATTGTAAATTTAAGTGTATGTTTAATAAGGTACATGCTATTTGCACATGTATGTATAAAACGTCGAATTTGGAATGTCTGAACACGTCTAACGTATGCACATGATATGTGCACCTATGTGCAATGAATATGCCACTGTCGTATAAGCCACCGACTTGTCTTATTGCTTATTGATGCCTATTTCTCATTGCCTTATTGCTGTCTTATTGCGTATTGATGCCTATTTCTTATTGCCTATTACTTATTGCTTGTTGCCTATTTGTACTATGTCGTAAACGGAGTCCACTGCACAAGAATTTCACACGTGGTACTTGTACCATGGAGTGACAATAAAAATCTTGAATCTTGAATCTTGAAGCTATGTGTTTACAACATAAAGATCATGTATGATGGTATGTATTGATGATATCAGGAATGTCACCGATAGTTAACGTTCTATATTGTAGGCTACAGGGAGACCGCATCAGCCCTGCTTAACAGATCTGTATTTGCCTGGCTGTAGGTTGAATTGTTTTATTCAGGCTATGATCTGTGATGTGCTGAGATATACAAATTGGCATGAAGAGATGACAGCATGCAGCCGCAACCTGGACTGGATCGAGTGGGTCGGAGCTTCGAAAGGAAGAATGTCATTGCGTAAAAGCAGTTCACCAATGACCACAGTTGTGAATAATTATACGCCTAAAAGGCGTGGTTAAATGGTTAAGGCCAGGTTTAGCGCCAAGGGGAAAATAGGGACTGCGCCTGACCACTAATTCTAATTAGCGCTGCGCCTGGCGTTAAATGCTATTTTAAGGCCAGGGGTCAGATAGGGCCCCATAGCCTATATTTAGTTTTTTGAGCATTTAAAACAAGTTTAAGATCAAGAATAGATCTTTGTAGGCCGTTAAAGGCAGCCTGGAGGTCCTCAATTGCCTGTGGAGCACTTGCGTAGAGAACTATCATCCGCATATAAATGTAGCTTGGCAGTGTGAATTTCCTTTCCCAGATCATTTATAAAAATGGAAAATAAAATAAAACCGGCGCTAAAATGGATCCTTGAGGAACACCTTTATTAATTTCTAAAAAAGTAGATTTATAGTTATCTGTAGATATACATATAGACTGTAGATATACATGGTATCTTTGCCAGAGTGCAAAATAACACTTGCGGAAGGCAGACGATAGCCTAAGAGGCGCGCAAAGGCCAGTATTTAGCACGGACACGCCTGGGCCACGCCTACACCTGTGTTTGCGCTTAGATCCCAGCGCAAAACTGGATGGTGGAAGTAGACGTTAGCATAAGACATAGGGAAGACGGCATAAGAGGCGCACAAACGATAGCGTCTGTACGACGATAGGGCCCTTCATGTTTTTGGTCCAGAAATTCCAGATCCATTCAGTTCTTCAGTCCCAGCCTCACCCATGATGGAAAGAAACATTCTTCAATGCATATCAAGTGCATGGATAACCCTGCAAGACAGCTGGACCTGTGATAGCGAGATCACGCGACAAATCCATTCTGCGACGCTGCCAACCAATCAGCATCCAAGGAAGGAGGAGGCAGTCCTAAGTGATTGGTTAGCTTGTGATAGACGATGATAGACAGACGGTTCATCCAATAACCTGCCAAGTGCCTGTCCGTTTTAACGTGTTTTAAACAGTCTAGTCTAGTGGTTTCAGTGGAGTGACCCTCCGGCTTGCTGACCTAACTAACGATGACCGCAGGAACGAATGATGTCAAGCCGAATTCTCCCCAAACATGAGGTCAGCCAATCAGCTCTCTGCCCGGGATGGCTAAGTGGGACAGACCACAGCTATTACAGGGCCGTATCAAAGTGATTTGAGTTTTTTTTACATGTTCCATCTCTAATGCTAGCAGCTCGCACTGCAATTAAACACATTACATTCAGTTTTGCCAAACCTCCTCAGCTCACTCACTTCCACACAGCAGAGACAACAACAGGAGACTTCTAGTTAGTTCTAGTTAGATATTGCCGATATATCGATATATGCGGGCATTTTCCCACCTAATTTCAGAGAGCATCAAGTCTCTCCATGGCCCACTGGCAGATGCAGACATAAATACAATGCTTTTCAAAATGTACTCATTCACGGAAAAATAAGGAAACTACTTCAACTTACGTAGGTGATGTAAAACATATAAACAGGCTTCTATGATATTGGCTTGTCATTATGGGCAGAATTGTTCATTTTGGATCGATGTGGATATTTCATGTTAAAGCTTTTATCAGCTGATACCGATGAGCTGCTGATACCATCTTGACGTGCATCCCTACTTACTTTCAACCAGTAGCTAACGTTCTCTGTGGCCACGTTAGGCCCCGCCTCCTGTCAATCACAGCCCAGTCAAGCCAACAGACAAAGCAAAGCAAGACTCTGCCTCCAGCTACAGTCTGTAACACCAAACGGAAGCAATATTTTACACAGTTATGCCTTAAACATGGCTGCTGTCTTCCTTACTGGGAGAACAACCCAGTCAGCAGAATAACAGATCTGCATTTTACGTCTCTGCAAACCAGGGATATGTCATCTCAACGTAAATTTGAAACAAAGCAGCGGTTAATTTGAAAAATCCTGTGGCGGTACCTGAGGAAGGAAACTCGGTCTAAAACTCCAATCTCATCATCCAATCCAATCTCTTCTGTCCAATGTGAGAATGGATGTAAGCCAATCGCCATATCACTGTCCAATCTGAGGATGGATGTAAGCCAATGACCATATTCACTGTCCAATGTGAGAATGGACATAAGCCAATCAACATATTCACTGTCCAATGTGAGAATGGACATAAGCCAATCAACATATTTACTGCCCAATGTGAGAATGGACATAAGCCAATCAACATAATCACTGGCCAATGGGAGAATGGACACATCAACAATCTCCGCACTGCTGCTCTCCGATCATGCCTTTCCTCGACCAATTCTCTCCCTCTCCCTCCTCTCTCTCTCTCCTTCTCTCCTCTTTTTTCTCCTCTCCTCTCTCCCTCCTCTCTCTCTCATTCTCTCTCTCCCTCCTCTCTCTCTCATCCTCTCTCCTCCTCCCCTTCTCTCTCTCTCCTCTCTCCCTGCTCTCTCGTCTCTCGCTCTTCTCTCTCTCTCCCTCTCTCTCTCTCCTCTTTCTCCCTCCTCCCTCTCTCCTCTTTCTCCCTGCCTCGTTGCGCCGTCCTCTCCCTCCGGCCCGCCAACAGTGTTCCCTCTCTGAAGCCGAGCTGGATCCCCTCTCTGTGTTTTTCGCCCGCAGCCACCGGATCCCTCTGAGAGAAGGCGACCCGCGGCTTCACAGGGTGTCGGGTCGCCGCCATATTGAATCTGAATGGGAACGCCGGTGTCGGCTTACGGCCTTCCCTCTATAGCGGCGGGACAATGGCGCGGGACCGGCGCGCTCACAGACAGACAGAGCATTGAAGAGGATGGCTGTCGCCCTGCACTGAGCGCCAGCTGAAGTGCAGCTCTCAGGTGTTGTGTTCACGGCTCGTCTGGAGGAGAGGGAGCAGCTCCTCCAGATGGTAACATTACCCAGAAGCCTTTGTGGCCGGACGTCTCTGTGGACGCTGCAGCATCTTTACATGCAGAGAGAGCTGACTGACTTCGAAGTTCTGACTGGCCAGCCGATTCTGACACACGAGAGATTCAACCTGCAATAAGTGCCGACCTGGAAGAGTGTGTGACTTTCATTTCATTTCAAATGTCTAACACTAATATGATTTTTGCAAATTCCCATGATGAGATTATGTAGGCTACAAAGTCAATGCAAACGTGCGAGTAGATGCGATTTCGCAGGCGGCGACGCGATTGGCGTGAAATTCACCTCGGATCATTGGCTCAAGTTGAACATTTTCAACTTCAGAACATCAACTTGGCGACATGATCTGAAATTCAGACATTTTTCAACACCTGTGGAATATCTGGACCGCAATAAAAAAAAGAGAGGGCTTGGAGAAAAGTGAACGAGGAAGTTGGACTGATTTGGTAAGTTCCTAAAATATGTGTTTTATTCGGTTGTACTACGAACCAACACAGTACACACAGCCTGTTTGCACAACAACCGATAATGTTAGCTGGCATAAAGTAACAAAGACACATATTTAGCAGGTAACATTAGTCCGACTTCCTTGCTGACTTTTCTCCAAGCCCTTTCCTTTTTGTTTGATCTCTGTAGCTGTAGCCTATGCCAGGAGATGTATTTCATATAACTCCCGGGGGTTTAGCACACATGAATTAGCCAATGTTAGCTAGCGGTTAGCTACTGTAAAGTAGCTGTTTATGTGATCAAAGCTGCACAGAAGAAATTATCAACACACACCTTGTTACAAAGCTTTCCCATCCACCAATTCAAGGGCTGCCACCAGGGGCTGACCAGGGCTTCGGATCCAGCCAGCTCCCTGGAAACATCCTTGGATGTCATTTCGGTGATGACATCATCACCGTGACGAGGACATCACAATGCAATCTGTGACATCAGACATCACTGATGATGTCACAACTAGCCAGACAACGCCAGCCTATAGTCAATGAGATGAGACCCTAGGTGGTCCCTGGGCAAAGACGGGTTAGCCAGCGGTGTCTTAGATGGTATAGAGCAAGGGTGGGCAATTCTTTTTCATGGGGGGCCACATGAGAAACCCAGATTGTTGCCGGGGGCCGAACAAATATTGTCATGCCGTAACCCAGGAACTTTGATGATAGAGGACCACAAAAAAATGTCCTCACTACCAGAGGGCCAGATTTTGATGAGGGTTGGGGGCCGAACGGCACCGGCGCGAAAGAATTTGGGGCATTTGAAGTCAAGTTTAGAAGAATAACTCATTTTAAATTAACAGTTGTCTTAAACACCAATATTTGATCCTTTTCTCACTCACTTCTATGTCACCACTTGCTCTCCCTGCAAGGCTTGAAATTTACTTTTTTGACCACCTGCCAATATGGCTGCTAGATTTTAAAGTTACCAGCCAATTAGAATTTCCACTAGCCAAAATGTTTTTCTTGAAATAAACCAGACTATGAGTGGGTTAATTTAAGCATAAGTATCAGTAAGTGGCCCGGGATTCTCAAAGCGTGTGTTGAGGGTCACACGAACAAAAATGCACTCTTGAAGCTAAATAAATCCAAAACCAACAAGTTAATTATTTACATTTTTACTTCAATGTAGAACAGTCATTTCTTACACATGAGATTCATTTTAGCCTTTTATTCATAAAGATTATTGAAAGATATTCCATATTCCAGACTGAAATGTTATAACAGAAGTGGAGCATTGGCCAGAATGACATGAACATTTGGACACGTATTCAGTGGGTATCTTGCATGTTACGTTCAGGTGCACTGTAAAAAAAAAAAAAAAAAAAAAATGATTTGTAATTCCAGCGCGGGCCACACAGGAGGCGCTGGCGGGCCGCATGTGGCCCGCGGGCCGCCAGTTGCCCAGGTCTGCTCTAGACAGTCAAGGTGAGAGGGACCGTGGGGCCGCAGCCACGGTCTAGCAGAACAGGAAAGACGAAACAGGCATTAGTTGGTGGCTTCGACCACCCGATACACAACCAGGAGGTGTTGCCCAACAGCTAGTTGGCCAGCGGGTTATGGGAGAGAGGGACCTCCGACATACTCTTACAGGTGTCCCTACGGCATTGCAAGCTTCAATAGATTATTCAGGTTCATATCTACAAGATGAAAAGGTTGGGTGCCCTCCAACCTCAGAGAGAGAGTCTGGGCCTTTCAACCCCGGTGAAGAACTCTCTAACACACCTATACCTACCTGCCCTGGAAGACATTTTCACCTCCCACTGCCTCCGGAAAGCAAAAAACAAAAAAAACTGTTGAACAGTTTTTATCCAAAAGGGTTAGACAGGCACAACGCTGCACTGTAATTATACAACAAGTGACTGAGTCATTATAACTGTCTTACATTGTGTGCAATGACTGACTGTAATGACCATATTATGTGCAATTGTGTGCAATAATGTTTTACTTATTTTATGGTTCTAGCATACGTTGGCATTTGCGTGTGTGTGTGTGTGTGTGTGTGTGTGTGTGTGTGTGTGCGCGTGCGTGTGTGTGTGTTTTTAGCTAATACTTTAATTTTTTTTAATGACATTAAACAAATATTATCTGATGTTGATGTCACAAACATTGGAGGTTTTATCTCACACACATATCTCACATACATACATACATACATACATACATACACCCCTACATACATACATACATACATACATACATACTGTACATACATACATACATACATACATACATACATACATACAGACATACAGTACATAGATGCATACATTACATTACATACATACTGTACATACATACATACATATGCATACATACATACATACATACATACATACTGTACATTACATACATACATACATGCATACATGCATTACATACATACATTAAATTACATACATACATAGATACATACATACATACATACATACATACATACATACAGTACATACATGCATTACATGCATACATACATGCATACATACATACATACATACATACATACATACATACATACATCCTGTACATATACAGTATTACATACACACACACACACACACACACACACACACACACACACACACACACACACACACACACACACACACACACACACACACACACATACATACATGCATACATACATACATACATACATACATACATACATACATACATACATACGTACATACATAGAGTACTTTATTGCCGGAGGTTACTTTTTGTGTTAGAACAGTATAGTCAATGACAGAGGGACATTTTTGTGTTACAGCAGTATAGTCACAGTAACATAACTACTGTTCAAAAACACAAAGAAAAACACACCCAGGTAGGTGAAACAAATATAGATATAGTATATACATACTATAAATATATAATACAGTATATATACATACTTCGAAAAATATACATATTTTACACACCTACTACTGTCCACTTTATTATTACTGCAAGTACACGTGTGCTGTGTGGACAAAAATTGTACAGTGTGCAATGTGCATAAGCAATGGGACGGTAGGGGATCAGGTATGGGAGTTATTATATGGTTCACTAGCAAGGACCACGCCACAACAAGAGTATCGTTAAGGTTCTTTACTGAAGAGAATGAGTTGTGTATGGTGTAGTGTGGGTGCGAGATGTGCCGTCTGTTCCAGGAGGTCACGTGTTCCGGGGGAACGTCCTGATGACCGGGGCAGAGGGAGACTCAGGGTGGGGGTTCCGTCTCAGACGTGGTCTGCCCGAGCGGGTCTGGCGTGAGGCGTGTTTCAGCCCGAGCAGATTTCAGGCCCCCCCCCGGATGGATCCTAGAACGAGACGTGGAGAGGCATGCACCGTGCCTAGTGAAATGAGGATGTTAAGGGTTGAGGGGTGCGGGAAGGGATAGGGGATTGAGGGATGAGATATACAAGGGAGGGAGGGTGGGTCGAGAGAACGAGACAAACAGGGTGAGGCAGGTTAACCAGGTGTAGTAATATTGCCACGTAATTAGAGGAGTGGTTTAGAGGGGTTGTTAGGAAGTTGGGGGTGTGGTTGAGGCGTGGCCCAGCTCCTGAACTTAAGTTAAACGTTAACTTTCATTTCACTAGCAAGGACCACGCCACAACAAGAGTATCGTTAAGGTTCTTTACTGAAGAGAATGAGTTGTGTATGGTGTAGTGTGGGTGCGAGATGAGCCGTTCCAGGAGGTCACGTGTTCCGGGGGAACGTCCTGATGACCGGGGCAGAGGGAGACTCAGGGTGGGGGTTCCGTCTCAGACGTGGTCTGCCCGAGCGGGTCTGGCGTGAGGCGTGTTTCAGCCCGAGCAGATTTCAGGCCCCCAAAATAAGTCGGATTAAGTTGAGCTGAGTTGCACGTGAGCTCGACAGATCCTTGAGATCGTTAAGATCATTGAGATCGTTAAGATCATTGAGGATGCAGAAGCGACATGCGAGAGATTACGAAGGGTCGAGGGGCTCGATGGTTTGGTTCGATGTGCTCAGTCTGACGTCTATGGAGGAGTGGCTTGAATAGTGTTCTGGAGATAAGCCTGGAGCTGAGGCTCGGTGTAGGTACTTCTGGAACCAGAATAGTGTGGCAATTCTTCCCGTTTCCATGAAGAGAGTGGATGTTGAGGTGATGCCTGTGGCATGCCTGAAACTGTTGTATTTAGTCGCTGGCTTGTATAACTAAGATAGGAGTTGAGGTGGAAGTAGGTCGGGAGACCGATTCTCTGCTAATCTATTGCTCCGTTGGAGTGGCAAGTGCAGGTAGTTATGACCGATAGACTGGGATGAGGAGAAGACCATAGGCAGGTGAGGTCAGTAATTCGGGGGACCTCCGCAGCCTGAATCCGGCGTAAGCGTGGATTTATGAGTAGCTTAACCATTGAAGATATGTTGACCGAATGTAGAGAACTGATACAGAGGCTGAGTGGAGAGAGAATGGCGAGTAAGAGGCCTTTTAAGATGGCTTCTAGGAGCTAGTAGAATGACGTGGCTGTTCCTGAGATGAAGTGTCTGTATTCCTGTTAGGAGGAGTGAGGGTGGATGAGTTGGAACTTCCCAGCCCCTACGTGCCCCCCCCAAAAAATGGCCTATCTGAGGCTGATGTGGCGAACTGCCTCTGCGGCAGCTGATGGGTCTGTAGCAGCTGATGAATTGAACTGTGTTCTGTGCAGTGACTGAAGGAGTGAACTGCGTCTGCAGCGGCTGATGAATTGAACTGCGTTCTGTACAGTGACTGAAGGAGTAAACTGCGTCTGCAGCAACTGATGAATTGAACTGCGTTCTGTGCAGTGACTGAAGGAGTAAACTGCATCTGCAGCGGCTGATGAATTGAACTGCGTTCTGTGCAGTGACTGAAGGAGTGAACTGCGTCTGCAGCGGCTGATGAATGGAACTGCACTCTGCGGTGGCAGATGGAGCTAACTGCATCTCGACAGCTGACGGCGTAACTGCTCTGCTCTGTGCCGTAACTGATGGGGCAGACTATCTGCAATAGCTGATGGAGTGAACACTACTCTGTGCGGTAGATGAGGCTAATCTGTGCATTAGATGAGGCTGACTGCGTCTGCAGTAGCTGATGGAGTGAACTCGCTGATGGAGTGAACACTACTCTGGGCGGTAGATGAGGCTGACTGCGTCTGCAGTGGCTGATGGTTTGAACTCTACTCTGTGCAGTAGATGAGGCTGACTGCGTCTGCAGTGGCTGATGGTTTGAACTCTACTCTGTGCAGTAGATGAGGCTGACTGCATCTGCAGTAGCTGATGGATTGAACTCTACTCTGTGCAGTAGATGAGGCTGACTGCGTCTGCAGTAGCTGATGGATTGAACTCTACTCTGTGCAGTAGATGAGGCTGACTGCATCTGCAGTAGCTGATGGATTGAACTCTACTCTGTGCAGTAGATGAGGCTGACTGCGTCTGCAGTAGCTGATGGAGTGAACTCTACTCTACTCTGTGCAGTGGATGAGGCAGACTGCGTCTGCAGTAGCTGATGGAATGAACACTACTCTACGCGGTAGATGAGGCTGACTGCGTCTGCAGTGGCTGATGGTTTGAACTCTACTCTGTGCAGTAGATGAGGCTGACTGCATCTGCAGTAGCTGATGGATTGAACTCTACTCTGTGCAGTAGATGAGGCTGACTGCGTCTGCAGTAGCTGAAGGAGTGAACTCTACTCTACTCTGTGCAGTGGATGAGGCAGACTGCGTCTGCAGTAGCTGATGGAATGAACACTACTCTAATCTGTGCAGTAGATGAGGCTGACTGCGTCTGCAGTAGCTGATGGATTGAACTCTACTCTGTGCAGTAGATGAGGCTGACTGCGTCTGCAGTAGCTGATGGATTGAACTCTACTCTGTGCAGTAGATGAGGCTGACTGCGTCTGCAGTAGCTGATGGATTGAACTCTACTCTGTGCAGTAGATGAGGCTGACTGCGTCTGCAGTAGCTGATGGATTGAACTCTACTCTGTGCAGTAGATGAGGCTGACTGCGTCTGCAGTAGCTGATGGAGTGAACTCTACTCTGTTCAGTAGATGAGGCTGACTGCATCTGCAGTAGCTGTTGGAGAAACTGCGTCTCTAGCAGCTGACAGATAAACTGGTGAGGATAGACAATGTGGACCAGGCTGAAGCCATGTGGGCCGGGCTGAAGCCATGTGGGCCGGGCTGTTGCCATGTGAGGAGAGATGAAGGGGTCGAGGGGATGAAGGGATGAGGGATGAAGGAGTCCAGCGATTGCTGGATGTAGGTTGCGGGGGGGGGGGGGGGGGGACGGCCTCCTGTAGCCAGGTGCTCCTGCCTAGATTGGCTGCTGCCAATGCTGGAACTGGATGGCGGGGCTCTGTGTCATTCCCTGAGTGAAGCGGGCTGACCACGACGACCGTCCTGTGGTATGTCTTCGTGTCTTGTTGTGTTCTGTGATTGAGCTCACTAAATTGAATTCCTGTCAACGATGATGAAAGGCAATGAAGTATTGGAACTTGAAACTTGAAACTCGTGGTAGCGGCAATATCGGTTCTGATGGGGACTGACTGTAGGTGGCGCTGTAGTAATAACTGAAGCACCGGCCGTAGGTGGTGCTTTGGTGAAGGCTGGAGAACCTGCTGTAAACAGCGCTATGCTGAAGCTGGATGACCGAAAGCAGGAGCGCTGAGGTAAGGCTAGGGATCAGCTGTGGAGGTGTTATGGTTAGAGAGACAGCCAGGTGAGTTATACATTTGGGTGATGGGGAAGGGAGGGGGGGTTGAGGGGGGGGGGGGGGGGGAAGGGCGACAAGAACAGACCAGTTGGGAAAAGAGGAGGGTTGGGCTGATTAGCCGAAGCCGTGTTGGCTGAGACAGAGAAAGTGGGGGCAGAAGCCATGTTGCTGTTCTTGGCTGAATGAAAGTTAGAGGAATTGAGGGATGTAGGGATGAAAGGATGCATGTGTACAGGGTTTTTGTGCAGCCTGCGGGACTGGGATGAGAGGGAAGCTGAGATCAGCTGAGAGAGATGGGAGACAATGGGAGCAGGCACGGGATATGACTTGAATATCATGTTTTGAATGAATGTAAACAATAATACATGAAGAGATGAGATCAGCTGTGAATGTCTGGCAGAGGGAGCCAGGGAATATACGACCTGGCTGCAGCCGTCTGCAGCTTCAGTGGCACTATGACATCAAACCGGACAGCGCTGACGGTGATTGGCTCATAGCTCTCGCAGGTTTGGCTCTGGATTGGCTCTGCCAAGCAGGACCCGGAAGCGCTGTCTGCTCGGAAAGTTTGTTGTGATGGATGCTGAATGGCATGAATTACTATCGCTTTTCCTCTCTCTCTTATGTTGAAATGGGATGCATTTCCTTCTCTGGAACGTTAGGTGCAGGTGACGGTAAAGTCTGTATTCGGCTCCGTTGTGTGAACGCCTTCCGCGTTTGTCGAGTCGATTTGGCCCAGGAATATTGACTGATGATGCCATCTGGCTGGCCGTGGAGACTCTGCTTTGGCACGGAGGCTGTGATGTGACGATAGCATGTCTGGTGGACGCTGCTAATCGGTAGCAAATCACGCAGTCGCCGTCTGAATCGGGTGGATTGCAGATCTGGATTGCGGTGAGTTTGGCTGTTTGAAATGGTAAATCCAGCGTTTGGCAAAGTTTACTGATGTGTAAGTGTGTGATGTATGTGTGCTGCCTGCACAACCTGTCTGTCGAGAGAACGAGACAAACAGGGTGAGGCAGGTTAACCAGGTGTAGTAATATTGCCACGTAATTAGAGGAGTGGTTTAGAGGGGTGGTTAGGAAGTTGGGGGAGTGGTTGAGGCGTGGCCCAGCTCCTGAACTTAAGTTAAACGTTAACTTTCATTTATTGCGGTGGGCAGAAAAGACCTCCTTTAACAGTCTTGACTGCATGGGAGCTACAGAGCCTCTGACTGAAAACTACTCTGTTGTCCAGCCAGTAGGTTGTATAGGGGGTGTGTCGTGTTGTGTAAGGGGTGTGTCGTGTTGTCCATTATTTTGAGCAGCTTGTGCAACATCCTCCTCTCCACAACCACCTCCAGGGGCTCCAGAGTGGTCCCCAGCACCGAGCCACAACCACCTCCAGGGTCTGCAGAGTGGTCCCCAGCACCGAGCCACAACCACCTCCAGGGTCTGCAGAGTGGTCCTCAGCACCGAGCCAGCTCTCTCTATCAGTTTGTTCAGTTTCTTATACTGTATGAAGATGAAGTGCTTTGAATGTGGGGATCATTTCCCCTGTATGAGGACGTTATATCACTCAGCTGAGCAGCTCGGAGTCCGGCCGCCAGCAGCTGAGATGAACCGGCTGGGCCTGGTTCCATACAGATTTCCATACAGCTGATATTTTGATCAACTGCGCCTCATAGTGGGAACCTACATGGTTACTTAATGTCCACTGAAATATAATTCAAACTTAAAAGTGCCATATAGCACCAGCTGCAACCCCACCGCACTTCCTTTTTCTCAACTTCTTCTTTGGTGTTTTATGGCAGTTGGCATCCTTAAATGTTACATTATTACCACAACCTGAATTGTATCAGCTTCACAGTGCTAACTATTGACAGTGTCCACTTTCTCAGCTGTTCAGGGGAAAACACTGACATACTTCTATTTTTGCTATACATTTAAATAAGATAGACCTATGCGTGCAATAACGTACTGATACTATCAGTCTGATAGTCAGTTTACTTTGTAACATGTATATAGCTTTTAGCTTTTATTAGCCTCTCAGGCTAGCTCCGGACCAGACAACAACGCTTCCTGTGTGCACGGCTTTCCGACAGCGACAGGGGTGGTTGTTATGGCAACTATCAACAACAACTACTACTACTAACTACTACAAGACATAAAGACCGAAATAGGCTACGTTGTTACTGTGTGTGTCGGAGACACGGCCTAACGTTATTTTTTTTTACAGATTTTTTTTTTAATCCCATTTTTATCCCCCTTAGTGCTAATTTTACTTTTATTTATCCTGGTTGCTACTCCACCCTCTGCCGATCTGGGGAGAGCTGAAACTGGCTCCATGCTTCCTCCGAGACATGGGCAGTTAGCCAGCCGCTTCTTTTCACCTGACAGGGGAAGCTTCACTGGTAGGACATAGCACGTGGGAGGTTCACGCTATTCCAACCAGTTCCCCTCCCTCTGAACAGGCGCCCTTAACGACCAGAGGAGGCACCACATTAGCAACCAGGATATTGCATGTTTTGGTGAAGGGGGTTCCTATATGAAGGAAACCCCCGGGAGGCACGGGGAGA
>NC_139626.1:63978974-64001474 GCF_964638095.1 Poromitra crassiceps | reverse complement strand
CAGAAGAGCGCTCCTCGCAACTGGCGCACTGAATAGGCCTGGTTTCAGAGAGAGACAGATAAGGGTGACAGGGCAGAGGCAGAGGAGCGCCTCGCTCAACTGGCGCACTGAATAGGCCTGGTTTCAGAGAGAGACAGAGAAGGGTGACAGGGGAGAGGCAGAGGAGCGCCCCGTTCAACTGGCGCACTGAATAGGCCTGGTTTTCAAAAGCGCAAAGCGCTAAATTTACGCCAGTTGGGAAGATATCATTAGGCCGGCATTTAAGGCCGAAACGCCCATTCTCGCCCATTCAGGGAGTGCGCCACGGCCATTCAGCGTAAAGCGCATTTACCAGCCTAAAGCCATGTTGATATCTTCCCGAGACAGGCGCAAGGCACGTTTTTTAGCGCCGAAGGCCCGTTTTAGCGCCGAAGGCCTGTGGGAGAATATGGGTCCAAGTCTATATTTCTAGCTCATCTATTTCAAAAGTTATAGCCAAAAGCTTTTTCGGACAGTGGTCATATTGGATTTGGCCGCCATGGTGACCCCGGGGGTCACCGGCTCGGGCACTCTGGTTCAATTGTTAGAGCATGCCCTGGGCTAATTCTGGGCAAAATCTGGTGCTTTTAGACTTGATTTGCATGAACTTAGCCTCAAATGTCCTTAAGTCCCGCAACTATTATGTTTTGCATGGTGTTATAAATCGAGTGATAACACACATTTAGCTACCATTGGTGCAATGCTCTGACATATTTTCTAACTCTAGAGATGTATACGTTGCCAAAAATCAATATGAGCATTATTCCCAACCCTTCTGGCCCATGGACTAATATGTAGATAGATTTCTTTTGCAAGATTTTGAGAGTAAATTAGACACTTTTTTCAAATGTTTTTGAGTTTTACTATACCAAACCTGTTAAAATCATTAAAACAACCATCTCAATCAATTCCTCATGCAGAAATCATATAGAAAAGTGGTGTCATTTGTCTCTGTATGACATCTAGTTCAAAAGTTATGACCCTTATCCATTTTCATCAGACATCGCAATATGCCCGCAAAGATGGCCGCCAAATGGACCCATGGGACACTATTTCAACGGGCTAACAACAAAATTTGTTTATTAGACACCTTGAGGAGTACAAAAATCTATGTTAGAAAAATATATCTTTCGGGTGCGCGGGGACCCCCCGTTCCTACTAGACTACTACTTCCTGGAAAAAACTGGTCCATTGGAGGGAATGGAGATGTCGGAACCCTTCTACGGCTCTGGCTTCAGCTATCAGCTTCATCTTGCTTCTTTGGTCGCTATTCTCTCTCCTGAAGATGTGTTTACCGACGGGGAGAAAGCCCCACGTGATAGCCACCCGTCAATCTCTCTCTCTCTGCTCAACGCTGTAACCACCATTTTATTTTGAAATTCAGTTGACTTTGTCATTTCCCACGGATATTGTCACGTTTTTCTTTCATGGCTTGACAGAAAAAGTCTGCCTTCACGCGCCTCGTCGGCTTGAATAGAACTCCCAAATCGGCGCAGCTCAGGCGAGGCGTGGGTACACGGAAGGTTCACGTTGAGGCGCCCTGTGTACACAGCCTCATTGACTAAAAAGGACGCCTATTTAAAAGCGTGGGTAAAGGCAAGGCTTGGGTGCTGTGTGTGAACGTAGGGTAACACAGAGAGCGCACAGGGTGAATTTTATGAATGGCAATTGAAAACGATATGTATCATAGCGCATTTCCCAGTGCACATATGCAAATCTGAGTCATTTCGCAGTGTGTATACTGCGTATACCTGCGTATCACGTAAACAACACCACTGCCTACTTACCACTTTGGAATATGTTTTTATATATTCATTTTTGTGCTCTCAAGTAGGCTAGATACGTTTGACCCCGCCGATCGATTGCAGCTGAACGGTGAGTGGAGAAATATCACTAAACCGGCGTAAAAAGGTTACATAAACGTCTCGAAAGCCGTGTGTGCAACGGAGCTGAGGCTGACGTTGGTTTGGACATGGTCATACATGCCAAAATAGCTAATACATCTAAGCAATTTAATATGGGATCTGTTAGATGATGTCATCATTCCTACTATGATGTCATAGATCACTGATGATGTCACAACGCAGTGTGATGTCATAGTCAGGACCTATAAGGGTGTGCTCTGCAAGTCCTCTGTAGTTGTTCATAGACTAACCTCACGGCAACCTTCTGCACAGTTCCCATCTTCGAACTTTGCAGACTCAGCTATCAAGTGCTACAGCGTTCCTAGTTATCGAGACTTCAGTTTACCAAGTGTGTCTTGGGCATTAAGTATCCGCACGTAAATCCACCAGTCTCACAGCAACCTTAACAGTATGAACAACTCAGAAATGGGTTTAGCGGATAAGGTTCCACCCATTAAGAGTGAGAGGGAGGAGGGCTCAGTCACCGGGCCCTCGCCCTCGGCATCGGGAATCAAGGCGGAGCCAAGCTGTAATGGTTCCGAGCAAACCCTACAGTCCCTTCACAGCTATTGCGAGGGACAGCTGCAGGGGTTGGCCGTGGAGAGGGACACTACAATAGGGAGACTCTCGGCGGAAATAAGTCGCCTGGCACATCTCCTGTGTGCCTGGCGGAGTCAAACTTCTGTCGAGGCGACCATGCGCCCCGCCTCCCCTATATCTGGTTCATCACTGTGGGTAACCCCTCCACCACCCATTCCTTCATGCTTCTGCTTCTGGGTGCGGTTGCTGCCCCGGCCCTTACTTCCCTTACTTACTTCAAGGCAGGGCAGTGGATGGCCTCCTTGGCTCATTGCTTCAGCTCTTCAAGAAAGGCGGTCGCTTTTCCTCTCTCTCCCTCTCCCTCCCTATCCACCTTTCCCTCTGCCTGCAACACCACCTACACGGACATCCTAACCGGAGCAAACTTGCATTCGTCTATTCGAAATGACAAATATGGATTTATTGGATTTACTAAGCTGGTCTCTCAACGCAAATCAACTAAACTTTTTCCACGAGGAATGCGGGGTCCGGGGAACCCCCACCCCCCTCTGCCCAGACAGAACTTTCGCCGCGGGGTACGGGAAGACAACAGCGATTGACCCTACCTAGGCTGTGACGTCATGAAAATTGAGATGGGCGGTCAGTGAGTTTGAACTGTGCAAAATGGATTATATCTTGGATTAAATTTTCACTGCTCTGGAAAACAGATATGGACTAAGTTGAGAATCCAGAGACTTGAGGAGTTGGTGCAGGTGGATGCCACACCCCCCCGTAACCCAAACATTTCTATTCTAATCTGGATTCCCCCACCTGCCAAGGACGCCAAGGACACTGCAGCAATTCTTTCCCCTGATATTTTCGTCTGCAACAGCGCTCACCAGTCTACACAACACACACACAAGGACATGACATGCACGTACAACGCACACAAGGACATGCACGCACACACGCACATCCCACCCCATCCCACCACCCTCTCCCCCCACCCAAACCCCCCGCCTTGTAGCTCTCTTGCATCCTCATGGACCCCCCCCCCCCTTTCCTCAGATACATCCATCTGGCGCTGTATTGACAGCAGCTGCTTGCGTTTGTTGACGAGCTAGTTTGCAATGGGGCGCTGCGCAAGTGGCGACACGGCAGAAGGGAGTAGATGGTCTTTTGGAATCTGTACATATTGCAACAAATGTATGTATTGTATAATATTGAAGTGTGCCTTTATTACTTTTCAAACTATTAATAATGTTACTATAATTCTGAAGTGTGCCTTTATTACTACTTTCAAACTAGTAATGATGTTGTAATAACCACTACTGCCTGATGTAAACCAAAGTGCCCTTCTGGGACATGTATTAAAAATGATTGATTGATTGATTGATTGATTGATTGGCTTATCCCTCAGTACTCCAGTACCACCTATTCCTTCTGCCATGGCAGCTGTCGTCCTGGGAGTTTCCAGGGCGGCCATGCTCCCTGTTGCCCCCACGCCTGAACCCCACATCCCCCCGCCCACTAAGTATTCTGGGGACCCCAATTCTTGCCGTCAGTTCCTAACCCAGTGCCAGTTGGCATTTAACGCTCAACCTATACGATATGCCACTGAAGGGGCGAAGTTAGCGTTCTTGGCCAACCTGTTGGACGGTCCTCCGCTCAGGTTGTTTAATGCTCTCTTCGAGCAAGGCTCCCCGCTTGCCCTGTCTTTTGCTGCTTGCTCTGGCGAACTCAGGAGAGTCAGGAGGCCTCGCAGCGGCTTATAAAACTCTGTCAGGGACGACTTTCAGTCCGTGAGTTTGTCAGCCAGTTTCGTAGCTTGGCAGTAGCTACAACCGCCCCCCCCCCCCCCCCAGCACACAAGATTCAAGATTCAAGATTTATCAAGTGTCCCAAAAGAGCAATTTGGGTTGCAAAAAGCGTAATACAAAGTACATACAAAAAAACAAATAAGACAATAAAAACATTATAAGAACAGTCTAGAGCAGCAGTTTAAAGTGCAGCACAACAGTTAAAGTGCAAATATGACAACTGTAGCAACGATCTAAAATGCACAGTAGAGATAAAGTGCATAGTAGCAAAGTGCAGTGTGGCGAGTGACTGCCTTCTCTCTCGGCACATTTATATTACAAGAAAGAGCTACAATGTATCATTGTATCAATCACAAAGCAAAACCACGGTTCAGACCAAAGGGCAGAGAAAGTATATAAATATACAGATGTACAGATGTACTGTAGCATACCCCTAAGAATAAATAAGGAGAAAATAAAAGGAGAAAATAAACACACACACACACACACACACAGACACACACACACACACACACACACACACTCCCCCGTCATCAGCGGTAATGGAAACCACCACTTAGCCAGCCCCCGGGACACACTGAGGCATTACCGTGCCGACCAGACAACAGACTGAGCGGAAAAACAGATTGGGGGAGGTGGGGGGAGGGGAGAGAGAACGTGAGAGAGAGACAGAGATGGAGAGAGAGATGGAGAGAGAGAGGTAAGTTAAAGAGAGGTAAGTTAGGAAAGAGAGAGAGGTAAGTTAGGGAAGAGAGAGAGAGAGAGAGAGAGAGAGAGAGAGAGGGGTAAGTTAGGAAAGAGATAGGGAGAGGTAAGTTAGGAAAGAGCGAGAGAGAGACAGTGGTAAGTTAGGAAAGAGAGAGTTAAGTTAGAGAGAGAAAAGAGTGAGAGAGAGAGGTAAGTTAGGAAAGAGAGGGAGAGGGGTAAGTTAGGAAAGAGAGAGAGAGAGGTAATTTAGAGAGAGAGAGGTAAGTTAGGAAAGAGAGAGAGGTAAGTTAGGGAAGAGAGAGAGAGAGAGAGAGAGAGAGAGAGAGGGGGGGTAAGTTAGGAAAGAGAGAGGGAGAGGTAAGTTAGGAAAGAGCGAGAGAGAGAGAGTGGTAAGTTAGGAAAGAGAGAGAGAGGTAAATAGAGAGAGAAAAGAGTGAGAGAGAGAGGTAAGTTAGGAAAGAGAGGGAGAGGGGTAAGTTAGGAAAGAGATAGAGAGGTAAGTTAGGAAAGAGAGAGAGAGGTAAGTTAGAGAGAGAGAGGTAAGTTAGAGAGAAAGAGAGGTAAGTTAGGAAAGCGAGAGGGAGAGGTAAGTTATGAAAGAGAGAGATATGGGGGTAAGTTATGAAAGAGAGAGAGAGGTAAGTTAGGAAAGAGAGAGAGAGGTAAGTTCAGAAAGAGAGAGAGAGGTAAGTTAGAGAGAGAGGTAAGTTAGGAAAGAGAGAGAGAGGTAAGTTCAGAAAGAGAGAGAGAGAGAGGTAAGTTAGGAAAGAGAGACTTAAGTTAGGAAAGAGAGAGAGAGGTAAGTTAGCAAAGGGTAAGTTCAGAAAGAGAGAGAGGTAAGTTAGAGAGAGAGGTAAGTTAGGAAAGAGAGAGAGAGGTACATTCAGAAAGGGAGAGAGAGGTAAGTTAGAGAGAGAGGTATGTTGGAAAGAGAGAGAGAGGGGTATGTTAGGAAAGAGAGAGAGGGGTAAGTTAGGAAATAGAGAGAGAGGGGTAAGATAGGAAAGAGAGAGAGAGAGGTTAAGTTAAAGAGAGAGAGGTAAGTTAGGAAATAGAGAGAGAGGGGTAAGATAGGAAAGAGAGAGAGAGGTAAGTTAGGAAATAGAGAGAGAGGGGTAAGATAGGAAAGAGAGAGAGAGAGGTAAGTTAGAGAGAGAGAGAAAGAGAAGTAAGTTAGGAAAGAGAGAGAGAGGGGTAAGATAGGAAAGAGAGAGAGAGGTAAGTTAGGAAAGTGAGAGAGAGAGGTTAAGTTAACACATTCACTGCCAGACGTTTTTTATACTGTAGTTAGCTTCTGCCAGAGGGGTTTTTTGAGGATTCTGGCTCATCTTTCAAGACCCGAGGATTCTTTTCTGCTAAGATTTTGTGAACACACAATATCTCAAAAGAACTAATAGAATGTGTGCTTTCTCTGTCTAAAAGAGTTAGTTTGTAGAGTTAGTAGTTATGTAAGCATTAGCAGTTGAATACAGCATGGTTTCAGCGTCAGAAAAATTATTCAGAGATAATTGTGAAATTCGATAGAACAGTCACTTTAACCATTCATTTTTGGCATCAGTAAGACGTCAGACATCTAAACAATAGTTTTGAACAGTAATTTCCTCCATAACAGCAGGAAACCCCCCTCTGCTTCCAACTCCTCCCTCCGTGGGCGTTCTTCTTGGCTGCAGCTGCCGTCACAAGCTTGTCACCAGTCTCACTGCTTTGCTGCTGCTGCTGCCTGTCTGCGCGGCCGCTGTTTGAGGAAGTCTGGATGGACTCGCTCGCTTCTTGGAGTTTTGGTTGAGAGAAGCTTTTGCGATTCTGGTCATATTTATGCTGCGTGTTTCAAAGTGTGTTCCACCTGTAATCTATTATGCAAATTTGCAATCCCGCATCGCCAGCAATCAGCGTGAAAACGAAAGCGTTTTCCCCCATCCATTTTCATGAGAATGGCTGCTTTTTGCTTGCCTTCCTCTAGTCAGGAGAGCACTGTCGCCACTTAGTGGCTCGGTGGAATGGGTTGTAAACGTTCGGTGGCTCCAATAATTATATAAGAGATGTAAAAGGGTTAGATGCACATCCCACGGTCAAAAAAAAAAAAAAAAATTTTTTGACGTATTAATACGTCATTGGCAGTCAACCGTTGGATTATTTTTGACGTATTAATACGTCATTGGCAGTGAACGTGTTAAAGAGAGAGAGGTAGGTTAGGAAAGGGAGAGAGAGGTAAGTTAGAGAGGGATGGAGAGAAAATGAGGAGAGAGGCCTGTTTAATGTCACAAGGAGGAAGAGGAGGGAGAGGGAGAGCACCAGTAACCAGTCTATCCACCTTCTTAGCTGCCATGATGCCTTATGGATGCTTCTTCAGGTGTAATCCTCCCAGCCCCCCGTTACGTTGCTGACATCTTGACAGCCGTCTGTACTGTAGCCTAAACCATGTTTCAAAGCTAGCCTGCAGGCGAACGGAGCAAATCAGGTCCAGCGTGGCAAAAATCTCGTCAATATCCAGAGTTGTTCAAAGAGCAACAGAAATAGCGGATGTGATAGATACAATTATTACATTCCCTAAAATAAGTCGTCGAACCAGTCGTATTTATTGTGACAAGCAACGCCCCCCCCCCCCCCCCTCACAGCATCTGAGTTTTAACGTCTCGTTAAAACTGCAGTAATCAAGGCAAACTGTGTGGTTTTTGAATGGAGAGACAACGGAATGTTTCCATTGTATTTGTCACATTTTTCTTTTATCGATACACCTGACGTGTCCACCTCCCTCAAGCGTGAAAACGTTTTTGTGATATTTGGATTTTTGTGTGTGTAATTTTGCAGTGTTTCCACTCAGTTTTTTTATGTGCAAATTGAAATTAATAGTAAAAACAGGTGGATGGAAACGCGACTAGAGAGAGACACAGAGGGACAGAGAGAGAGACAGAGGGAGAGAGAGAGAGAGAGAGAGAGGGTGAGAGAGAGAGAGAGAGAGAGAGAGAGAGAGAGAGACAGAGGGTGAGAGAGGCAGGCCGAGGCTGAGAACAACTTTTAGCCACAGAGCTATTTCTGACACCACTCCCATGGGAGGGTGTGTGTGTGTGTGTGTGTGTGTGTGTGTGTGTGTGTGTGTGTGTGTGTGTGTGTGCGTGTGTGTGTGTGCGTGTGAGTGTGTGTGTGTGTGTGTGTGTGTGTGTGCGTGTGCGCACGCGTGTGTGTTTATGCAGCAGCAGTGCGGGACATGCACTGGCATTCCAATGAGAGCGTGACCATGCAAGCCAAGGAGCTGTCCTTTACACACCAGCTCATCTTAATCTCCTGACACACAAACACAATCACATGCAAGTCACACACACATGCACACACACACACACACACACACACACACACACACACACACACACACACACACACACACTCACACACACACACACACACACACACACACACACACACACACACACACACACACACACACACACACACACACACACACACACACACACACACACACACACACAGCCAGCCAGCAGCATGAAACAATGTCCATCTTCAACAAGCCAATTGATCTATTATTCAGTCAAATTCTAATATGTTTAAAGGGATAGTTCGGAGTATTTAGTTTGTTTTTGGTTGTATGAGGTACTTATTGATAGCCAGTGTATTCGATTGCGATCGCCCTTGTTCAATTATTTGGTCATGTTAACAATCAATTAAGCAATTGATCATTATATTTAAAAAAAATGTTTTTGACCAAATAGAAAATACAAACTGGACTTTTTTTCCTCTTTATTCCTACTCAAGAAGTTCATCAACCAAGCAACTTCCTGCATTTGCTGTCATTGTGCTTGTAGACGTGCTGTATTCCAACATTATTACAATGTTTACAAGATGTCTTTTTGGTTGTAATTCTCCCACACTAGACTTCAAGCAGCGCCGCCTCCTTCCTGGTTCAAATGAGAGAGAGAGTCTGTGCGGTGGGGCGAGGTTTGGGCTCCTCTGGAAAACAAACATGGCCGTTAGCCGGGGAAGCTTCAAAGCGCCGCGTGCCGTCTCAGATAAACACAGCAAAAGGAACAGCGGACGCCATCGCTTCAGAAAACAAACACGCATCACCACCGCTGATTGGCGTGACGCGTTCGAGAACGCACGTGTTCCAACAAAGGGATGCGACCGTGTGTTTATCTGTGTGTTTTGTGTGTGTGTGTGTGTGTGTGTTTATGTGTGTGTGTGTGTGTGTGTGTGTGTGTGTGTGTGTGTGTGCTCGGGTTTATGCGCGCACGCCCCTGTGTGTGTGTGTGTGTATGTGTGGGTGCGCCCCTGCGTGTGTTTGAAGTCACCAAAGTCAAACGATAAAACCATAACGAACAAGGACAGCATGAGCATCATACTAAGAATGTGTGTGTGTGTGTGTGTGCATGTGCGTGTGTGTGTGTGGTGTGCATGTGCGTATGTGTGTGTGTGTGTGTGTGTGTGTGTGTGGTGTGCATGTGCGCATGTTTGTGTGTGTGTGTGTGTGTGTGTGTGTGTGTGTGTGTGGGGTGTGTGTGTGTGCATGTGTGGTGTGTGTGTGTGTGTGTGTGTGTGTGTGTGGTGTGCGTGTGCACATGTGTGTGATGTGTGTGTGTGTGTGTGTGTGTGTGTGGTGTGCATGTGTGTGTGTGTGTGTGTGTGTGGTGTGTGTGTGCATGTGTGTGGGCATGTGTGTGTGTGTGTGTGTGTGTGTGTGTGTGTAGGCCTACATATTAGTGTTCTGCGTGTTTGTTTGCTTATTCTGGGGCTCACAGGGATGGATTAGTCAAGCTTTCACAATGCCTGACGAGATTATGACGGGGGGGGGGGTTGTTGACGGGGGCGTGACAGGGTGACTTGTTTGCTGAGGAGGCAGGATGGATCTGATTGGAGGAGGTGGAGGGATGCGATGCAAAGCCCCAGGAGGTCCAATCAGACGAGAACAGGGGGCTCAACTCAATTTCACACAAACAGCCTATGTAAAATAAACATGACTTATTTACGCCAAATTAAATGTTAGTGGCATGTAAAGTGTTAACATTTCCCAGCAGGAAATGGTTCCGTGAAGAGACACATTTTCTCCCCGTGTTTGCGTGGAGTTTGCGTTCTCTCCCCGTGTTTGCGTGGAGATTGCATGTTCTCTCCGTGTTTGCGTGGAGTTTGCGTTCTCTCCCCGTGTTTGCGTGGAGTTTGCATGTTCTCCCCGTGTTTGCGTGGAGTTTGCGTTTTCTCCCCGTGTTCGCGTGGAATTTGCATTTTCTCCGTGTTTGCGTGGAGTTAGCATTTTCTCCCCGTGTTTGCGTGGAGTTTGCGTTTTCTCCCCGTGTTTGCGTGGAGTTTGCGTTTTCTCCCCCTGTTTGCCTGGAGTTTGCGTTTTCTCCCCGTGTTTGCGTGGAGTTTGTGTTTTCTCCCCGTGTTTGGGTGGAGTTTGCGTTTTCTCCCCGTGTTTGCGTGGAGTTTGCGTTTTCTCCCCGTGTTTGCGTGGAGTTTGCATGTTCTCCCCGTGTTTGCGTGGAGTTTGCGTTTTCTCCGTGTTTGCGTGGAGTTTGCGTTTTCTCCCCGTGTTTGCATGGAGTTTGCGTTTTCTCCCCGTGTTTGCGTGGAGTTTGCGTTTTCTCCCTGTGTTTGCCTGGAGTTTGCGTTTTCTCCTCCGTGTTTGCGTGGAGTTTGCGTTTTCTCCCCGTGTTTGCGTGGAGTTTGTATTTTGTCCCCGTGTTTGCGTGGAGTTTGCATGTTCTCCCGGTGTTTGCGTGGAGTTTGCGTTTTCTCCCCGTGTTTGCGTGGAGTTTGCATGTTCTCCCGGTGTTTGCGTGGAGTTTGCGTTCTCTCCCTGTGTTTGCGTGGAGTTTGCATTTTCTCCGTTTTTGCGTGGAGTTTGCGTTTTCTTCCCGTGTTTTTGCGGTACGGTGACGCAGTTGGTAGCGCTGTCGCCTCACAGCTAGAAGGTCCTGAGTTCGATTCTCGCCTGGGACGCTGTGGGCGCTGGGGTTGTGTTCCCCCCCATATCTTCAGTGCCTACTGCCCAGGTGGGTTATCTTCGCGAAAGGGCCTTTCTGTGTGGAGTTTGCATGTTCTCCCCGTGCTCCCCAGGGGGTTCCTCCGTACATAACCCGCCCACTAAAAACATGCAGAAGATCGTCATCCGACCAGTGACGACAACATCCAAAGTTGGTCCCCGGGCGCTGGAAAAAAAAACCAACCACTGCTCCTGGCCTGCCCCCCGGAGGAAAGGACAAGCCTGGATGGGTTAAATGCAGAGGACAAATTTCACCGGCCACCATCAGCATGAGTGTGTGTTTGTGGCCGCATGCATGTGTTGGGTGTGTTCGTGTGACAATAAAAGACGGGCTTGTCCATCTACTAACTAACTAACTACCAGCGATTACCCATCAGTGAACTAAAGTGAAACAGCCTGTTGAACTATTGATTTAAAATAAGGATTAAAATGGCACTGAAAAAAAATCACACCCAGGTGCTGACGTAAGCGGTGCAGACAGACAGACAGACACCACGTAACCAATTTTAACTAAGAAGACAATTGCTCAAGTGACATCACTGAAGACATCACAACTGCCTGATGACATGACAATCGAGCAATTGTGTGACATCATTTCCACTTGGGTGACCTCACTTCACACACACACACACACACACACTGCCTAACGGCTCGTGCACACCATGAAATGCTTGGCGGCATGCCTCCTGTGAAAGCCTCTTTGACGCTGCATCTTGATAGGCTGTCTTGCTCCATTTCCGCGTCTGATTGGTCCATTTCAACCTCGCGCCCCCTGCCGCTGGAACCGCCCGGCGTTTCGCTGTCGCAGACTAGAGACGGCTTGTCTCCGAGCGGCTTCACGCTCGCGGGGCGGGACTAGGGCGGGACCTTTCGTTAAAGCTACCCAATGACAGCTCTTCTTACACATTTCGTCCCCCCACCCTCCTGTGTACCTCGACCTGAAAACGTTTCTACAGGCTACAGCTCCAAGCTGGAAGCTGGTTTCCACGCCCACAAAATGCTGCGACGAGGCGGAAAAGCGATTTTGCCATTGTAGATGTGCACGAGCCGTAACCCTAACCCCTTCCAGGTAAACTCTCGTGGTCATACAGACAAGGCTGCGTTTCCCAAAGCTTCTTAACGCTAAGAAGCTTCTTTAACCCTTCTTAAGGCTCCAGTAAGAAGCAAACGAAGCCAATGCGTTTCCCAATTGCTTCTTAGCCTAAGATGATCTTTTGTTAAGAAGGCATGCGTTTCCCAAAAGCTTCTTAGCGTTAAGAAGCTTCTTTGACCCTTCTTAAGGCTCCCGTAAGAAGCCAACGAAGCCAACGCGTTTCCCGATTGCTTCTTAGCCTAAGATGATCTTTCGTTAAGAAGGTTTTGTAAGCAGGGTCTGGGGCATTCTTAACACCTTCTTAATGACGAAACACTCGCAGATTCAGCCGCATCAAGTCAAGTCAAGTCAAATTTTATTTATATAGCACCTTTCATACACAAAGGCAATTCAAGGTGCTTTACAAAAAAATAATCGAAAAAACAAGCAGCAAAGCAATGCACATATAAAAAACACATAAAAAACACAGCCGACAGTTTTAGTTAAAATATATACTCAAATTAACAAACATGAAACATTATTTCTGTTTTAAATAAGTTACAAGGCATTCTTCAGTATTATTATTACATGCACAGTCCATTTGTTGGAAATGTACAGGAATCTTTTTTTTAAATTACAGGCCGAGAGAGGCAGTAGTTTAGTAGCAGTTAAAAGCAAGAGTAAACATAAAGGTCTTTAGCTTGGATTTAAAAATAGGCAGAGTAGGGGCAGATCTAATGTGTTCAGGGAGTTTGTTCCAGTTATGAGAGGCATAGTGGGAGAACGCGGCTTCACCATGTTTTGATTTGGTCCTCGGGACAATTAGTAGACCAGTGCCTGAAGATCTCAGGGATCTGGATGGTTCATAGTGTAGAAGCATTTCAGAGATGTAGTGTGGGCCTGACCCGTTGAGAGATTTGTAAACTATTAGCAGAATTTTAAAGTCTATTCTAAGATTTACTGGCAGCCAATGCAGGGATTTGAGAACTGGTGTAATGTGTTCAGCTTTCTTGGTTCTTGTTAGAACTCTAGCAGCCGCATTCTGAATGAGCTGTAGTTGTTTAATAGCTTTTTTGGGAAGACCATTGAAAAGACTGTTGCAGTAGTCTAGCCTGCTAGAAATGAAAGCATGAATTAGTTTTTCAAGATCTTGTTTGGACATATATTGGGGCTCTATTCTCCCACAGGCCATCGGCGCTATTACGGGCCTTAACCGCAAAAAAACGTGCCTTGCGCCTGTTTCGGCAAGATAGCAATAGGCTTTAGGCTGCCAAATGCGCTTTAGGCCGAATGGGCGTGGCGCAGTCCCAAAGTGGGCGTGTCGGCGCTAAATACCAGCCTAGTGATATCTTGGGACCTGGCCTACATTTAGCGCTTTGCGCTTTTGTAAAGCAGGCCTATTCTGTGCCTTCACTGCTTCTTCTCTGTCACCCTTCTCTCTCTCTCTCTCTGAGTTCCCAGCATGCATTGTGTTTCTTCATTTCGCTACTAAATAGCCACCAAATGAGCCAAAATAGATATAAAAGGTAGTTCTAAATTAATGTGTAATGGTAACACAGCCTGCCATTGTCAACATTTCAATATTGGACCAAATAAAACCTCGAAATGAAAACACCACCCTATGTGAAACATATATGTCCTCCTGGGCCTATATATACCCCTTGTCGAGTTAATGTGATTTAGAGAAGTAACAGCGGAACGCGCTTCGGAACGCGCTTCTAATGGCATCTGCTATACTGTGATGTCCCTCCAATAACTTGGCCCTATTTCACATTTAGTTTTACAATAAAAACACATTTATGCAATGACTTGACATAATGTAGGGTATATTTATGTGCATCATCCTTCCTGCAGCAGGCGAGAGAAAATGATATCTTTCTGGACAAACTTTCACCAATCTAATAGGCTATATTTTTCTAGCTGATGCATAGAACATTATTTTCACTTTGATCTTGCTATAGTGTAGCGTATTTACATGCTTGCAGTATTGAAACTGCAGTTAGATTGGTTTGAGAAGCATAATAATATGGAATAATAGCCTATAATGCAGACAGACAGGCTGGATGAAGGGGGGGGGGGGGGGGCAGAGCGTTTGGCTTTCGTCTGGTTTTGCGGGATCACTGGAATTGGAGCTAAAAAGGCAAGCGTGCGATTCGTTTATTGCACTTATCCAATGAGCATGACGGTGCATAATTTTACGCCTAAAAGGCGTGGTTGTAATGCTTTGGGCTGCATCTAGCGCCAGCACGACGATATCAAGTGCGCCTTTCCACGCCCACTGCTTTGATCTGCGCCTGCCGCTCGGCCTAGAAACTGCGCCGATGCAACGATAGGGGCCATAGCCTCTAATCCTTGCTATATTTTTTAGATGATAGAAGGCAGATTTTCTTATAAGCTTGATGTGGGAGTTGAAATTTAGATCAGAGTCAATAATAATGCCAAGATTTTTTACCTGGTCCTTTGGCTTCAAAGATAGGGATTCGAGGTGAGCAGTAACTTTGAGCCTATCTTCTTTTTTGCCGAAGACAATTATCTCTGTTTTGTCTTTATTAAGTTGGAGAAAATTCTGGCACATCCAATCATTAATTTGCGCAAGGCACTGACACAGTGTCTCTATGGGGGCATAGTCATCCGATGAGAGGGCTATGTAGGGTTGGGTGTCATCTGCATAGCTATGATAAGCTATTTTGTTTTTTTGCATAATTAGGCCCAGAGAGAGCATATAAAGGTTAAACAGGACAGGACCTAAAATTGATCCTTGGGGTACCCCACATGTCATTTTGGTTTGTTCAGATGTGTAGTTGCCAATGGAGACAAAGTAGTTCCTGTCTTGCAGATAAGATCTGAACCACTCTAGGACCGTGCCGGAAAGCCCGACCCAGTTTTCCAGTCTGTCCAATAGAATTTCGTGGTCAACCGTATCAAAGGCAGCGCTGAGGTCTAGTAACATTAGGATTGAGATTTTAACTGAATCAGTGTTCATTCGGATGTCATTTATAACTCTGATAAGTGCAGTTTCGGTGCTATGATGGGGTCGGAAGCCTGATTGGAAGGGATCTAGGAGATCATTGGAGGATAGAAAGGTATTGAGTTGTTGGTAGACAGTTTTTTCGAGTATTTTGCTAATAAAGGGAAGATTTGATATTGGTCTGTAATTGCTGATTATAGAGGGGTCGAGGCTACGCTTCTTTAGCAAGGGCTTAACAACTGCAGTTTTTAGAGATTTTGGAAAAATGCCTGTAAGAAGAGAGGTATTAATTATCTTCAGTATGTCGGTCGCCAGGCAACTGTAGACATTTTTTAGAAAGCTTGTTGGCAGGGTGTCTAGGCAACACGATGAGGATTTAAGGCCTCGTATCGTTTCTTCTAGTTTCTTGTGGTCAATGACATTGAACTGAGTCATGTTAATTAAGCACCTATTCTGTGGGTGCGGCGGAGCCACATTTGTTCTTGATGTGGAAATAGTTAGTCTGATATTTATAATTTTATCCCTAAAGAAGGTCGCAAATTCATTGCATTTGACATTGGATAGAAGATCAGGGGCAATTTGTGGGGGGGGGTTTGTCAGCCTGTCAACAGTGGCAAAAAGAGTGCGAGCGTCATTGGTGTTTTTGCTGATAATGTCGGAGAAGAAGAATTTTCTGGAATTTTTTAGTTCCTGGTTGTAGGAGTGAAGACTATTTTTATAGATGTCATAATCGATGTGAAGTTTAGTTTTCCGCCATTTGCGCTCGGCTTTCCTACAATCTCTTTTTTTGTTATTTACAGAGGGAGCGTTTCTCCATGGTGCTTTTTTCTTACCGGAGATTAGTTTAGATCTAATGGGAGCTACAGCATCAATAGCCTTTAGGGTTTTAGAATTGAAGTTATCTAGGAGATCATTGACAGAGGCTGAGGAGAGGGTAGGGGCCAGCGAGAAAGCCTCCATGAACCGTGTGCTAGTGCTCTCGTTGATGTGACGCTTTTTGATGGTTTTTGACCGAGTAAGAGCGATAGGGGTGACCTTGAGTTCAAGAAAGATACAGAGATGGTCGGACAGAGCAACATCACTAGCTGAAAGAAACGATGACTCAAAGCCCTTGGTGATAAATAAGTCTAGGGTATGGCCTCGATTGTGAGTGGGCCCAGAGACATGTTGTAACAGGTCAAAAGTGTCAAGGAGGTTATTCAATTCTTTGGCATTATTATCATTGGGGTTGTCAATATGAATATTAAAATCTCCTGCAATAGTTAAACAGTCGTGCATCAGGCAAAAGGAGATAATAATATAGTGTCCACTGTTGTGTTTTTCCCTTTTTCCTTTCTTTCATGCACCCTTTAGTGTTTAAAATTGGGGAACACTTGAAAATCTCTCCTCTATGTATGGTTACTTGTGTTTTAAATGTTTTACCGTAGGCTATATTCCTCTAATCAGAATGGATTCCTTTTATAATAAGAATGTTGTGGATTTATATAGCACCTTTCACAGAACCCTTCTTAAGAGCCTTCTTTAGCGATGTGTTAAGAAGGCTGTTAAGAAGGCGTTTGGGAAACTCTAATGGCTGCGTTTCCCAAAAGCTTCTTAGACCCTTCTTAAGGCTCCCGTAAGGACCCAACGAAGCCAACGCGTTTCCCATTTGCTTCTTAGCCTAAAATTATCTTTCGTTAAGAAGGCTGCGTTTCCCAAAAGCTTCTTCGCGCTAAGATGATCTTTCGTTAAGAAGGTTTTGTAAGAACGGTCTGGGTCATTCTTAACACCTTCTTAATGACGAAACACTGGCAGATCCAGCCGCGTCAGGCAAAAGGAGATACTTGTGTCCACTGTTCCTCTTGTGTTTTTCCCTTTTTCCTTTCTTTCATGCACCCTTTAGTGTTTAAAATTGGGGAACACTTGAAAATCTCCCCTCTATGTATGGTTACTTGTGTTTTAAATGTTTTACTGTAGGCTATATTCCTCTAATCAGAATGGATTCCTTTTATAATAAGAACATTGTGGATTTATATAGCACCTTTCACAGAACCCAAGGTCGCTTAAATTCTGTAGTGTTTCTCGCAATTTTGTTGTATGCTGTGTATATAAAGCAATTTGAACTGCAGTCCATGTCTGAAATAAATAATGTTTAATAGAAAGAAGTTCTTGTTTAACATGACCACGATTAGGTTATTCTACAACAGTGTTTCTCAACCATTGGGTCGTGGCCCACTGGTGGGCTCAGAGTGCCATCTAGTGGGCCCCAGAGGACCTCTCACATCGAGATGGTGGACAGCTCCAGTTAAGATGCTTCTTAAGAGCCTTCTTTAGCGATGTGTTAACACATTGAGTGCCAAGGACGTCTGTGCACGTCCTAAAAAAAAGTAACGAGGAGTGCCAAGGACGTCTGTGGACGTCCTAAAATCATAATTCATATTATTCCATAATTCTGCTGTTTAAGGTCGTACCTAGCCAGTGAGCATGAATCCCTTCAAGGGATCACACGGCGCCACCTTAAACATCGTCATGGAAGCTGCGCCACCCACCTCAGATCCTTTACTTTGTGCAGGAGAAAGCGGAGAAAGCCGTGATCAAAGAGGAAACCGATGCATGCTTCAGCCAGAGCCGTATATATTGCTCTGTCTGCAGCGGAGAGTGGGCTCGGCTGCATCCGCGCTCACAACTGAGCTCTTATGCTTCTATCTATCTCCACACGATTTCCTGCCAGAAAGCCAGCATCCGAAGTCGAACGGCCAAGCCTTTTCGTTCAGTCGCGTTTGCCAGCGCGCATCATTTCCTTGATGGGCGCTGGGATCCGTCCGGGGCAAAAACTGAGTCGAGAAAACAAACTCTGTGCGTGTGGGAGGAGCCCGCAGCTCAGAGGTGGAGATGGGGGGGGGGGGGGGGGGGTGCAGGCTGCACAGAAACCACACTACGCCACCACATCAGAAAACACCAGCCAGAGTCAGTGAATGTGCTCGAAATTAGAGTGCAAAAGGTATTCATAAAAGTGACTATATCTTGGAAAGTAAAAAAACCCGACAGAAAACCCTTGAAAGTGCACTTTTTTCAGAGGGTGTCATTTCATAATGGAACTGTCTAGAAACAAAATTTCTTCTTTGGAAGAAGCAGGAGTGTTCAATGTTTAATTAAAGTCCAGCCCCGTCAATATAGCCATAATAGAAAAAATTCTATAGCTGTTTTCAACTGAATGGAAGTGAATCTGGCACAGGCTGCAGACAATTTTACTGAAGCGCTGTGGCACTCAATGTGTTAAGAAGGCTGTTAAGAAGGTGTTTGGGAAACACTTCTTTGGAGCCTTCTTAACTCCTTAAGAAGCTTCTTTGTTGGGAAACGCAGCCATTATCCCTCATAGAAGCGGTCGCACCGCTTAATTTTTTTAGTTTTATTGTATGTTTGTTTGTTTTTAAAAATGATGTGATGTGAAGTAGCTGTAACCCCCCCCCACCCCCCCACCCCCCCCGACCTCCCCTGGTATTTTCACATTATCTAATCTGGCCCCCATTCAAAAAGGTTTGGACCTTCGTGAGCTAAGGGTCCTGCACTGGGTCGGGTGCAAAACTCGTGTAACGGGTAAAAAAAATACACACGCAGGGGCGCACCCACACATACACACGCACACACACAGGGGCGTGCGCGCATAAACCCGAGCACACACACACACACACACACACACACACACACATACACTGTAATACACTTGTGGTGTATTACACAAAAATACACCACCTGTGTGGCCCGCGATGGAATTGCAAAAAAAATTAATTTTTTTTTTTTAATAATTACACACACAGTGCACCTGAACGCAACTTGCAAGATACCCGCTGAATAAGTGCCCAAATGTTCATGTCATATTCTGGCCAATACTCCACTTCTGTTATAGCATTTCAGTCTGGAATATGGAATATCTTTCAATAATCTTTATGACTAAAAGGCTACATTGAAGTAGAAATTTAAATAACTCAAATAACTCATTGGTTTTGGATTTATTTAGCTTCAAGACTGCATTTTTGTTTGTGTGACCCTCAACACAGGCTTTGATCATCCCGGGACACTTACTGATACTTATGCTTAAATTAACCCACTCATATTCTGAAGAAAAACATTTCAGCTAGTGGAAATTCGAATTGGCTGGTAACTTTAAAATCTAGCAGCCATATTGACAGGTGGTCAAAACAGTTAATTTCAAGCCCTGAGAGCAGGTGGTGACATAGGAGTGAGTGAGAAAAGGATCAAATATTGGTGGTTAAGACTGAATAATGACATCACAACTGTTAATTTAAAATGAGTTATTCCTCTAAAGCTGGCTTCAAATGCACCAAATTTTTCGCTGGCGCCGTTCGGCCATCAGCAAAACCTGGTAGCGAGGACATTTTTTGTGGCCCTCTCTATCATCAAAGTTACCCATTCATGGGTTACGGCATGCCAACATTTGTTCGCCCCCCGGCAACAATCTGGGTTTCTCATGTGGCCCCCCATGAACAATAATTGCCCACCCCTGGGGTAAAGGGTAGAACAACATAGGAGCCATGTATGTTTTTACGATGCACTCAGACTGAATTCTCAGTATTTTACGGTAATCTGGAGCATGAGCATGTCTGTCAGCTGGTCTGAGATGCAGGCAGAGGGAAGAGAGGAAACGTTTCTGATGTACGTTTTCTGCTTTGTTTAGAGAACCCGGCATCGTTTCAAGTATTCATACCATGCATTGTGTGACGTTATGGACTGCACAAAACATTCAAAACTCAGCTGCGGGATCAAGGTGATTGATTGGAGACAATACACGTCGGACAGATACTGTAGGCTAACGTTAGCCTCCACTACAACCATACACACTGGCTGTTTTCATAGCAACAGGCAACAACATGGATACCGTGAAAGTGGAGAGGTTGGACGTTGTAAAAGTGGATTTATGTCACTGCAACAGCGATCATAAAGGCAGTATGGATTATACCGGACATAATTTGGAAATAGCTGGTAAGTCACTTTGCTTGCTGTAACTGTCTGTAGTGTCTGAGAGCTATCCAGCTGGTTAGTGAGCTAGCAGCTGCTAAAAGCTAATTAACTGTTAATTAATTAATCAGCTGACGAGTCTCGGCCAGAAAGACTGCTGTGTGAAACGGTGGCAGTTTGGTTACGGTGACTATAAAATGTTTGCACTGGAGATTAACGGGTATTATTATGCGGTTCTGGGTCAGGGCGCGGGTCTCATGTGTGTGGGGCGCGTTGGGTTGCGGTACTGATTGGTCATATCCACCTTATTTTTGAATGCCCCACTGTAAAAAATAATTGTGCGTACAAGGTCCGGTTTAACGTGACTTATTGTTGCAGCTTGCCATTTCCTAAATGGTATTCTACTTGATTTGAAAAGATGGCCGCCTACACTCAGTCCCTTGTACCCTGGCTGAATTGAACATAACTTGGCCAATAAGTATGTAACATACAAAATAAAACAACCCGTAATATCTTAATTTTATGTAGAATGCAGAGGACATGTAACTGTTTAGTTAAACTTGCATTCCAGGAATATTGTGCTCTAAAGATGACGTTAGTGGCTCGAGACTGTTTCGTCCTGAAACCCACATAGGTTGCGCCAGGCGTAACCTATGTGGGATTCGAAATAACACATCCTAGATAGAAAACGTTATGAATATAGCCACATTATAAACAACAAACTAACGCTGGTGATCGGTATGGAAACAGTGTTACTCGAAATGGTTAAAATTTATATCAATTTGGTCATTCAGTGGCGTTTTAATGCCATGTAACATAACTAACTAGCGGCTAATATTAGCCACAGCAGGCGATTACCCATGAATGCACTGCGGACCTGATTAGTGATTTGCTCCATTCGCCCAGACGGGTGTCAAGCTGTCAGCAACAAGGCTGGGAGGATCACACCGGAAGAAGCACCCATCAGCAGATCAGGCAAAAATGGCCACCAAAAATAAGGTGGATATGTGCGGGTTGTGGGGGCGGGGTCAGTATTGCAAGTTGCAGGGCCGGGGCGGTGCCGGGTCTTGCAAATCAGACCCGTGCAGGACTCTGGCTAAGCGGTGCCTTAAACACCTCTTAGGCGTTGTAAAACAATGTAAATCACAGCCTCGCCTCATAGTCTACCTGCTACATATAGTCTACCTGCTACATATATTCTACCTGCTACATATAGTCTACCTGCTACATATCGTCTGCCTGCTACATATCGTCTACCTGCTACATATAGTTTACCTGCTACATATAGTCTACCTGCTACATTTAGTCTACCTGCTACATATCGTCTACCTGCTACATATCGTCTACCTGCTACATATAGTCTACCTGCTACATATAGTCTACCTGCTACATATCGTCTACCTGCTACATATAGTCTACCTGCTACATATTGTCTACCTGCTACATATAGTCTACCTGCTATAGTCGACCTGCTACATATAGTCTACCTGCTACATATCGTCTACCTGCTACATATAGTCTACCTGCTACATATGGTCTACCTGCTACATATCGTCTACCTGCCACATATAGTCTACCTGCAACATATAGTCTACCTGCTACATATTGTCTACCTGCTACATATAGTGTACCTACTACATATAGTCTACCTGCTACATATAGTCTACCTGCTACATATAGCCTACCTGCTACATATCATCTATCTGCTACCTATAGTCTACCTGCTACATATAGTCTACCTGCTACATATAGTCTAACTGCTACATATAGTCTACCTGCTACATGTCGTCTATCTGCTGCATATAGTCTACCTGCTACATATAGTCTACCTGCTACATATAGTCTACCTGCTACATATATAGTCTACCTGCTACATATAGTCTACCTGCTACATATCGTCTATCTGCTACATATAGTCTACCTGCTACATGTAGTCTACCTGCTACATATAGTCTACCTGCTAAATATCGTATCTGCTACATATCTCTACCTGCTACATATAGTCTACCTGCAACATATAGTCTACCTGCTACATATAGTCTACCTGCTACATATCATCTATCTGCTACATATAGTCTACCTGCTACATATAGTCTACCTGCTACATATAGTCTACCTGCTACATATAGTCTACCTGCTACCTGCTACATATAGTCTACCTGCTACATATAGTCTACCTGCTACATATCGTCTACCTGCTACATATAGTCTACCTGCTACATATAGTCTACCTGCTACATATCGTCTATCTGCTACATATAGTCTACTGCTACATATTGTCTATCTGCTACATATAGGGTACCTGCTACATATAGTCTACCTGCTACATATCGTCTATCTGCTACATATAGTCTACCGGCTACATATAGTCTACCTGCTACATATAGTCTACCTGCTACATATAGTCTACCTGCTACATATCGTCTATCTGCTACATATAGTCTACCTGCTACATATAGTCTACCTGCTACATGTACTCTACCTGCTACATATAGTCTACCTGCTAAATATCATCTATCTGCTACATATCTCTACGTGCTACA
>NC_139626.1:63963974-63973974 GCF_964638095.1 Poromitra crassiceps | reverse complement strand
CGGGTCAAAATTTGCCCCGCAATTTCGTGCTCTATTTTCGGCTTTTAACACACAGTGACAGTTTGCATTTCTTGTGTCCAGAGAATTTGGGTATTTTTCAATCTGGACCCTATTTTTATATGTGTTTGTGTATAACTAAGTCATATCAGCAGAAATCTTTGAAATTGATGTATTGACCTAGATCCGTAGATTGCTTCAGTTGGCAGCCGCTTTTCCAACATGCCCCTATACTGCACTAAACAAGCTTGTTTTTACCACTGACAGGATCAGATTATTCCATCATGACATTATTATAGAGAGATTATTTCTGACGGGAGCTCGGCTTTCTTTGGGTCCCAAGGCACTCTGGGTATTTGAGATCATGCTGGTTGAGCTAGAAGCTGCCTCAGCTGTGGTGGGGCAGGAAGTTGGGACCTGGAGCTGCCATGTTTGCTTGGGATAACAGAGAACGTAGCTGAATGATTTTGTAAGTTATGGCTGAATATTGATCTGATTTCAGGCTTTTGAATTCGATGGCCGCCTGCATTTATTTGAGCCAGAGTAACGTTATACAGATTACAAACTGAAGAGCGGGGGTAACGGGAGCAGCAGGCACAGGCAGGGTGAACACGCTGCTGCAAGGTAAAAATACATTGTTAATTTTCTCTCTCTCTTTTACAATAACAATATGAGCCTGTGTCCATTGCAAAAATAGGGTTGTTTAGTGGACGTATGTGCAGGCTGCCAAGGCAGGAGGGGCATGTGGGAAAAGCGATTGAAGAGATCTAGGTCAATACTACAATTTCTGCTCACATGACTTAGTTACAAAATAGGGTCCAGGTTGAAAAATAGTGAAATTAATTTTTTACACACTTTCCATGTTTAAGATTCCCATCAAACCCTGAGGGAGGGGAGGGGAGGATGGGAGGGAGGGAGGGAGGGGGAGACGCAGCATGGCCTCTGAGAGAAATGCTGTCAACGCCTCTTTCCAAAGCTCCCCTCAGAGTGAACCAACATGGACCAAAAACGTCACGTTCTCTGTGACCTGCTCACCTCAGAGTGAACCAGTATGGACCAAAAACATCACGTTCTCTGTGACCTGCTCACCTCAGAGTGAACCAGCATGGACCAAAAACATCACGTCCTCTGTGACCTGCTCACCTCAGAAGCTATTTTCACACATGAACTCCGGATCAGGTGAGGGTTGCTCCCCACTGAGCCTGCTCCGGATGATACGTGAAGTGTACCCTTTCACACATGAGGCATGTTGCTTTCACACATGAGTAGCACCTCCGCAGAGTTTGTAGAGAGGGGGTGGGGGTGGGGGAATTTGGGCATGACCACACTATGGGGAGTTGTGAAAACTAAAAATACATAATGGGCGATAACTGCCTAACGTTCACGGCATATAATCGTTTGCGCATAACGTTAGTAATTAATTAAACAACCCTACAACTCACGCCCAGATGCATCGATTTCCTCGAGTCGCAAGCACTACAAACAAAACAGGTCTTTGCTATGTTCAGTCCAAAATGCATCAAACCTACTAGAATTATACAGAATACAGGAAGCTAGACGTTTTAACCTTCAAAATAAAATAAATGTTGTATTACTTAGTAACAAAAAATCAGAATGTCGACTCACTACGGGTTAAAATGGACTTTTCAAGATTCAAGATTCAAGATTCAAGATTTTTATTGTCACTCCATGGTACAAGTATCACGTGTGAAATTCTTGTGCTGTGGACTCCGTTTACAACATAGTGCAAATAGTACAAATATAACAGGGCATATGGGTGCAAAAACAACAAGAGACACAACAAGCATAAGGCAGTATAGTGATAAGACAAGTCAGAGACAGTGGCATATTCACTGCACATAGGTGCACGTGTCGGGTGCATACTTTAGACGTGCTTAACATTTTAAATTCTCCGTATTTGACATACAGGTGCAAATAACATATTCCTTATTAAACATACAATTAAACTCAGCATTTTAAATTCGGCGTATTTGACATACAGGTGCAAATAGCATATTCCTTATTAAACATACAATTAAACGTTAGACATACGTAATGGTAGCAGCTACAGTACGGTACAGTGCGGCTACTACACTATTTGTGTATGTTAAGGAGTCTTGTGGCCTGCGGGAAGAAACTGTTCCTCAAGCGATTTGTGCGTGCTTTTGGAACCCTGTATCTTCTCCCTGAGGGTAGCAGGGAGAACAGGCTGTTGTGGGGATGGTTTTTCGAAGGGAGCAGATATTCTTCCAGTTTATCTCCGTTCTGTATCTTTCGAAACACACACAAAAAAACATTACACGTGCATTTACTTTATTTAATTGCCATTATTGCGAAGGTTATACCCGGAAGTTTTCGTTTTATACTGCCTGACTTGACGCTACTTGGAATTTGCGGTTCTGCCATTGAATCTTCACAAACGCTGTGTAAACGTTAAACCAAAGACATGAACGCAACCAGATCCAGATACCCTACCTAGCGATGTCCAATACTGGGAAGCGGGACGACCCTCGCGTCCAAAAATGCTTATTAAATGTGTGTGCTGTGCGAAGCAGACATGAAATCAGATCAGAGTCATGAGCCTTTCAATCCAGCAATCCAGCAACATGTTGGCTGTCGCACACGGAGCAGGTTTGAGCTTCATTTGGAAACACTGACGGCATGCTGTTTTTTGTGCTCGCTCATTCACATCGACTATTTATATAATAATAATCTGTCACGCTGGCTTTCTGTCTGTGTCCTCATGATGCACTCACTGAGCTGGCTACTTCACGGAGCTCTGGAGGGGGGGGGGGCACAATCCGCTCCTGCCACTACACCTGGGGCTACACTTCCCTCCGGCTAGGAGGAGGCTCGCGGGCGCGCGCATGAGCCTACTAAACCTGTTCACACATAGGCAAGCATGCGGAGGGCCTCTAGATAACTCCTGAATTCCATGTGTGAAAGCAGCTAGAGTGAACCAGCATGGACCAAAAACATCACGTCCTCTGTGACCTGCTCACCTCAGAGTGAACCAGCATGGACCAAAAACATCACGTCCTCTGTGACCTGCTCACCTCAGAGTGAACCAGCATGGACCAAAAACATCACGTTCTCTGCCCTGCTCACCTCAGAGTGAACCAGCATGGACCAAAAACATCACATCCTCTGTGACCTGCTCTGGTACAGTGCTGAAGCAGGAAGTGACGTTCACTTTGGCTCTCTATTATACATTTCTAACCCCCCCCCCCCCCCCCCCCCCCCTGAGGCTTGAACTCTGTCAGTCAGTCAGGGCGAGAGTTAAACAGCTGAAACGCTGGTTACTGTGTTAATTGAATTGTAGAATTGTAGGAGCAGAGGGGGGCTGCTGCATGGAGCCACAGTGCCCCCTACAGGAGGAGAGGAGAGGAGGCTGCAGCCTGGAGCCACAGTGCCCCCTGCAGGAGAGGGGGCTGCTGTATGGAGCCACAGTGTCCCCTACAGGAGGAGAGGAGCAGAGGCTGCATCCTGGAGCCACAGTGCCCCCCTACAGGAGGAGAGGAGGCTGCAGCCTGGAGCCACAGTGCCCCCTGCAGGAGTAGAAGGGGGCTGCAGCCTGCCCAGGACAGTGGGGCAGTCTGTCAGCTCAGCAGCAGGGAGATTGAGAGCTGAGAATGTAGCCCACACACAGACAGACACAGACAGACACACACACACACACACACACACACACACACACACACACACACACACACACACACACACACACACACACACATTTTCAACACGTTCAGAAAGCCTGTTTGATGTGAAACAGTGAAGAGTCTTCTGCCTGACAGATACACACCATCACATGCAGTGTTGGACAGTAACTAGTTACTATAGTAACACATTACAGTAATAATATTACTTTCTCCAGTAACAAGTGGTTATGAGAAGAAGCACAGATCAGGTGATGGAATCAGATATTTACCAAGTTGCTCATTATTATTCACATAAAACAAGACATGATTGACAGCAGAGAGAAAGAGAAAGTACAACATGAGGATTTGGAAATATATTTCATAATTAATTATATGTCAATATTAAAGCCATTTATTCTTTGAGGGCACAAACATTGCATTGGCAATGAATATTAGGTTAGAAAATACATTTGCCCGATTTATGTGACTTCTGGTATAAACCACACCCACTTCCTGTCTTCTATCTGGATACAGAGACAGATCATTTTGTTGGTTCAACAGAGACAGACACAGATAATGACGTCTCTGTAACCTCTAGTCTGTTGTTGTCCATGTGAAGTTACAACTGTTCAGTTACCACATTCACTCCACTCTGTGTGTGTGTGTGTGTGTGTGTGTGTGTGTGTGTGTGTGTGCGCGTGCGTGCGTGCGTGCGTGTGTGTTTTTACAAATTGTAATTTGACCTACTTTTTCTGCATAGCTTGTATTTCCTAAACTACATTTCACCCAGGGTAGCTTAGTTTCAACTACTTCCATTGTGAAGTAGTTGGTAGCTTCCTAAGCTATGCTTTCAAGTAGCTTCCCCAACACATGCTGATTTTGATAGAGCAGCTCACATAATGGTCATTCATCCATTCCTATAGTAACTGCAACCAGGCCCGGTTCTACGGGGGTGCAAAAGCATGCATTGCACCCTTATTTTAATTGTCTGCATGCTCAGATGAAAAGTTAAAAAAAAAAAAAAAAAAAATGCTACAGCTGCACACTTACTGTTTAAACTTGAATTATAGTTGTTGTTTTTCTTTGTTCTTTGATGTGATTTTATGGCTTTTTGGCACCTATATGTAACCTTTTAAGTTTGAGATAATTGTATTATCATATGGTCCAAATATTTCAGTAAAGCACTTGAAACACTTGAAATATTCTTGCTTGGGTGGTATCATTCTACTTGAAATGATGGTCAAATGCATTATTTTTAGTAAAATAACATGTCAAATTTTTCGGGCGGCCGGCCTTTGGCCGGCCACCCGAATGGGCCCGGCCTTTGGCCGGGCATCTGCACCCTTTCCTATCTGTGATGCACCCCTAGTCATCTTGTTCTGGAACCGGCCCTGACTGCAACATTTGCAGCATTTCTATAATAATTCAGTAATAGTATCGGCTAATTGCCAAGAAAAATAAAAATAAATCACCATTTGTATGCATGCAGCTATGCACCACACCTCATTCACTTATTTCTATCGGCAAATACAAATACCATTTCTAGAATAATTGGAGCTATACCGTTTCTAGAATAGAACGATTGAGGATGATTGACATCAGTGTTCTGCAACTATAAGAAATGTAGAAAGAGGAAAAAGAACACTGCTTGTCTTCAGGAATCTGTTATCAAACAGGAGAGGTGCTCATTGGAGATTGTGTTCTTGTCCATATGAAATAGGAAAGTAGGAAGTGGGCCCTACTAAAAAATCCAAGGCACTCGTCTCCATTAGAATTAAAAAGCCTTTATTTCAATTTGGCGTAACCCAACGCGTGTCGGCAATCAGCCTTCATCAGGGGTGAAACAGACAAGAGCACACAGGTGCCAGTTATATGTGATCAGGGGGTGTGGCCTACATTATAGCCAATCAGCTGATCAATCAGTAAAAAGCATCCATACAAATACAGAAAATACAAAAACAGCATATAGGATATAAGCAATAAAGGATACAAGCAATAAATAGACATTATGCTCAATAACCCATCATGTAAGTCATACAAAATATAATCTCTCGAGACAGACTTTCGACTTGCATCGAAAATCTGTCGGCAGGCTCTGTCAAAAGGGGTGTAACAGTGCTCGCATGCATGCTGCGCTTCACCCGATCAAAATTAAGTGAATGTGACCGGTGTGCTGTCAACACTTACCATTTTTAGCATATAGCAAGTTGCTACTTGCTACTAGCAACGAGCTAGAGCTGTTATTGTTGTTTCATATCGACGGACGGATTTGAGAGCGATACCCAGGGAGCGGAAAAGAAATGCATTAATGCATTAATTCAGCCAATGGCAGAGCTTGCAGGGAGCGGAAAGGGATTTTCTTCCGCTGCCGACCGCGCCTCTTGAGTTCCTGTTGCACCACATTGAAACGGGGCTGCCCCCAGAGAAAACATTTTTTTTTCTTTGTTTAACCAATGGGTTCCCAGATTGTACAAAATACAACAAACATCATACCATCATACATATCACCCACAAAAACCATGGCCATGGTCACTAAGTCATTGGACAAAAAAAATTGTCCATGACAGTAAAGATAATACAAAAAGAACAATATAGAACATTAGGAAAAAACACACAAAAACACGACCCAGAGACCCCTTTAGGATGGACAGCCTACATTAGAGAAGAGTCATATCTAATTCCTCATGTAGTCCTGTTTGATAGTTTGACAGAGTACCCCGATCTATTTTATTTTATTTTTTTAATAGCAACGTTTTTGGACCAATGTTGCTATGTTACAATTTTGGCTCCGAAATTGTAAAATGGTAACGTATGTTTATACAGGGGTGGTGGGCGTGGTTTCTGGAGATTTTCCATTTTCTAAGCCCTCCCATACCCTAACTCTACATCTAAAATCTCAGAGCGTTACCATTTTTACAATTTTGGAGGTGTAATTGTAACACAGCAACGTTGGTCCAAAACGTTGCTATTTTACAATTGTCTGTGAGACTGTGTTCAATGACACAAGCTCTAAGGGTGTGTCTGCTGCCTGCCATGCCCCACCTCCTTAGTTCTCATTGACTAATGTTCTAATGGCATATTTGTGTTCTGCTAGACGATCTTTGAATCGTCTGTTTGTGCATCCAATATGAAGAGTAGACTATATACACAATTTACATAGCACAGTACATAACGGTGTAGTCACACATGGTAAAGGGACCTCATACAGTACGAGGCCTCAGTCAGTGCAAGACATATGGAGAGTAGACTATATACACAATATTAAAAATACATTCAACATTCAGTCACATAATATGTGCATTCAGACAGTAAAGACAGTAAAGTGATGTATCATTGCTTTTTTATGTACGCCTACGACTACAGCACAAACTAAGATACATCATGTTACAGGAAGTCCCCCCCCCCTCCCCCCCGCCGGCCCACCCACACACACACACACACACACACACACACACACACACACACACACACACACACACACACACACACACACACACACACACACACACACTTACTGATAAATAGCACCTGATATGAAGAACTGGCCAAAAAAGCTCATTTTGTCATTTCATTGTGACTTTAAAACTAAGATGAATTAAGATGAAGATAAATGATTGATTATGATGATGTGATGAATTAAGATGAATGACATAATTCCTTCAGTGGAAACAGCACTAAAGTGTCCCGGCCTTCAAAGACACCAATCATTTCACACTTATTATCCACAACCCTGCACTAACTATGAGCAGGAGCAGTCCGCCCAGCACCACAGCTACATAACACTTCTGCCTGAGTTTGATAAGGACTAAAGAGCTTACAATCAGCAGAATCATGCATGCTGATGTAATCGCATAACTGAATATAGGCCCGCCTCCTGAAAAATCTCCAAAATATGTTTTCGATTTGCCTTCATCTTTATGTAATTTACAATTTAAATCGCTCCTTGGTATTTTGGTGCTCTGTAGTTTGTAGACCACCTTACACCAAGGCTTATCTGCGAGGACATCTGTGATTGTGAACGTTTCGTAGGGAGGAATCAGCACCTGTCCCTCTTGGTCAAAGGCAGAGTAATATGTGATGTCAGCACCGAAACACGTATGGATCTGAAAGCAAGACACATCCCCAAAGAAACGGAATGAGTCCTTGCTCAAAGCCGTTAAGGTGAAAGCGCCGAAACGCATCTCTTTGCCGACAACGTTCCGGTTAAAGCGTCTGCCCGTTCTGTGATAGGTCGTTCTGCAGGATGTTTGATTTTGCCGCAGAACCTGAATGGCATCGGTCAGGTAGAAGTAGAAATAGTGGTACTTAAATCCGTACGTCCTGTACTCGCCTTTCCCCGTTTTCACAGCTTTGCTGAACTCTTGTTGAATTCCTTTGAGTTGATGATCTGTTTGCATGTATAAAACCGTGGCGTGGTCTTCTCCCAAGTCCCTGTGCGCGGGCTTCTTGGCTTTTTTTTCAACCACGGCCCAAGCTACACTGAACATCTTGTTGACGTGCCACTCGAAAACACCCAACTGGTGGACCATAGCTGCTGCTTCAGATCGGCAACCGGCGAACATGTCATCAATGGAATCAACTGCCATGTCCAGAGGTAATGCACCCATCTCACTCCTCTGCAATTACAGGCAGCAAACATCACAGTAATAGAGGCAGGAAACAATACAGTATATACGATATATATTATATGATATTATATAACAATACAATATATATCAGTGGTACTCAACCTTTTCCCTACTGAAGAGCCACATTGACCAAAAAAATCTTTGCCACAATCCAAAAAAGTCCACCCATTATTTATTCTTAGATATTTATTTATTGATGTATTTATTTATTTATTTATTGATGTATTTATTTATTTATTTAAAGAGGACTTAAGCCACAACTTGAGCCACAACTACCCAAAAAGGAGCCTCATGTGGTTCCAGAGCCTCGGGTTGAGTATCACTGGTATATATTTAAGCAATATATCACGAGAGCTAGTGTGTTGTGATGAATATATCACACTGATAAGCTGTTATCCCACGAGGCCGCAGGCCGAGTGGGATAACAGCTTATCAGTGTGATATATTTCACAACACACGCTGCTCGAGTGCTATATTGCTTTTATAAAAGGGTTCCAAGTATAATAATATAATAATAATAATACTATAAGTCCGACTGGCATTTTATTCTGATAGAGTCAGTTGAAACAATACTGTAAGGCGGGACCTCTAGCAAGAAGATAGACGTGCGGGTGATTTGATTGGATCGTTCTGGAGACTGAAGTCGACATTGGCCAATCCTGGCGCTTGGCTCAGAGCTTTTCCAAAGCCCGACACCAGAGCCGTATGCTGACCAAGTAACGTTACGTCTTATTTAGAAATGCGGGGTTAAGAGTGAGGGCGCGCGAGAGAGGGGTTCAGCCCGCGTCTATTCTTGTACAAATCATCATTTTCTGCGAAGTATTAGTAAAGTTATAAGCGAAGATCGATTCACAAGGATCTGAAAGTTGTCTCCGCCATTTTGTTTTTGAGGTACTTTTAGTAAGAGAGTTGCGCCATCATGCGTCCATAATGACGACTAGTGACCCTCCATACAGCAGATCAGGAGAAAGCTGTTTGTCTCGAGCGCAGCACTGCCATTTAGTAAGAGAGTTGCCATGGTAACCAATAACCCATGGCCATGGGTTATTGAACTCGGTTACTGGAATTATACAATGGCTGTGAACCAATCAGATTGCTTGATTTGAGAGAGCCATTTTATAATATATATTATATATTATATTATATTATATTATATTATATTATATTATATTATATTATATCATATTATAGTATATTATTATTATATTATATATAACAATACAATATATTATATTATAACAATAAAATATTAGGTGAGAGAGCACAATCAAGTCTTGCAAATATTAGGGAAACATCTTTGTAATTTCTGTTAATTATGCTCACATAAATAATATAATCAAAGTGTGTGTGTGTGTGTGTGTGTGTGTGTGTGTGTGGGGGGGGGGGGGGGTGCATGCATGCGTGCGTGCGTGCGTGTGTGTGTGCATGCGCTGTGTTTTAGTGGTGCATCTCTTCCAACTGATTCTCAACAACGGTTCTGCATAAAGGTCTTTGCACACAGTTGGTTTATTTCCGTATGTTTTTTTAATTCGTCATGTGAAAACACAGACAGGTCCCAGCTCACAAAAAGCTATTGACTGATGCGAAAAACGCAGAAAATCAAATGTGTTCCGAAAACTTTAATGACGGACGAAAGTTTCGGAGTCAGTGTGTAAACATGAGGTCGTATTTGTTTTTAAACGTGCGACAAAAATACGGACAATGGTGTGCAAAAGCCCTAAGACTCATTTTGAT
>NC_139626.1:63918974-63958974 GCF_964638095.1 Poromitra crassiceps | reverse complement strand
GTTAACGTAATTCCCTGGAATGCAAGACTTAACGAGCCAGTTACATGGCGTTGCATTCTTAGACATTGCCGTTTGCTTTTATTTGGTATGTTACATACAATTGGCTAAATTATTAGTTAATTCAGAGTTAGATGATATTGGAGCAGCGCAGCCATTTTTTACTTTATTTTATTATTATTTTTAGCCGGAAGTTTTGATACGGCCACACAACCGGGTCAAATAGGCATGGCTACATAAGGTGAATAGCCCGACGCAAAGCTACAATATCTGTCGTCTGTCTGTCTGTCTACCTAACCTCCCCCAGACCCTAACCCTAAACCTACCTCTCCCACCCCCACACCTAAACATAACGTCGGCATAGCAGGTGGACCCCGGGGCGTAACGTTACGGCGGCCGCGGTAAGGGATGCCCTGCTCGGCCAGCCGCCGAAGGAAATGTCCCGGCGCAGCCCGGGCCTAGTGGAGCTGTAGATAGCTAGGGGGATGTTGATATATCAATTGATAGCTTGCTTGTTACGTCCAAGTCACGTTTTTCATCAATGGTCAAATTCTAACTTGTGTCCGTGTCTGGTTGGGTTCTTCTGTTTGTCGTGACAGAATAACCGAGCCACAAAAATGAACCCAGCAGATGCGGAGACACTTCGCCAAGCTCTTACCAACCAGGGGGCACTGATCGGGCAGCACGACCAGGCACTACGAGAGGTCCTAGACGGTATGAGAGATTTAAACGTGAATTTGACTCGTTTACGGAGTGAGATGCCTACTCCTAGTAGTGCGGCTACCCATCAGGACCAAGAAAATTGGGAAGCTGACGGTGTGCAAATTGAAAGTGGCTTACCTGGGAATCACCATGAGACCCGTGCGCCGATGCCGGAGCGTTATGGCGGAGACCTCGGCACCTGTGGCTCCTTTCTCCTCCAGTGTGCATTGGTGTTCGAGCTACAACCCAGGGCGTATCTTACGGATCGTTCCCGCATAGCCTTCCTTATCGGCAGCCTAAAGGGGAGGGCGCTGGACTGGGCCCGGCCAGTGTGGGAAAATCAACTCCGTGAGTGTCGCTCTTACAATGCTTTCACCGACAGCATGAGGAGAGTTTTTGATCATCCCGTTAAGGGTAATGAGGCCTCCAAACGACTCATGTCGCTTCGCCAGGGGTTCCGTAGCGTGGCAGAATACGCGATTGAATTTCGCTCCCTCGCGGCGGAGAGCGAGTGGAATGACGAACCACTCCAACAGGTATTCCTGTGCGGTCTGAACGAGTCCTTGAAAGATGAGTTGGCGGCTCGAGAGGGGACAGAGGATTTAAATTCCCTCATTGCTCTGTCCATTCGTCTGGATAACAGGCTCCGTGAACGTCGGAGGGAGAGATCAAGCGGCCGCTCCACTTTTTCCTCTCGCCGGTCTCCTACACGGGAGTCGGCTGTTTTTCCATTTCCGTCTCGAGCTCCGAAAACCTCCGGAGATGCCCGACAGCTTCCGGAGATGCCCGAGTCTGAGCCCATGCAGATGGGAAAGCTGCGCATTGCCAATCGGAGACGCGATAATTCCTGCTTTTACTGCGGGAGAGCAGGGCATTATATTAATGATTGTGCTATGCGTCCGGGAAACGACCAGGCTCCTCTGTAAGAAGGAGGTTACAGATGGGCCAGACCTCTTGCCACTCCTCCTCTCCACTACCACAGCTACAGACTTCTATAGTCTGGAAAGGTAAAGTTCATTCTTTTCCTGCTTATATTGACTCTGGGGCGGGTGAAAGTTTTATGGATTTTTCTGTGGTAGAACTGCTTAACCTCACCCTTGTTGATGTAGAGACTCCCACAGAGGTTAATGCTGTAAATGGAGAACTGTTATTTACTGTAACCAAGAAGACTGTGCCTGTGGCCCTCCACCTGTCTGGTAATCAGAGATGATCAGTTTCCTGGTAGGAGAGCTTTCTGGCACCCGTTTGCTTCTGGGTCTTCCCTGGTTATTGAAACATAACCCTCACATTGACTGGGGAGCAGGTATTATAAGGAGTTGGAGCTCTTTTTGTCATGCCAATTGTCTAAGATCTGCTTTGGTCTCTGATGCTATTTGTTTGCCCTCTCCTTCTCCTCCACCGGACCTGACGTTAGTACCTGCTGTGTATCATAACCTGGGGGAGGTTTTCAGCAAGCATCGAGCTCTCACTCTTCCACCTCATCGACCGTATGACTGTGCCGTAAGACTAAAGCCCGGCGCAACCTTGCCTGGTAGTCGGTTGTATAACCTCTCCCGTCCTGAACGTGTGGCTATGGAGGAATACATCCAGACTTCACTAGCGGCTGGGTTGATCCGTCCTTCTTCTTCACCAGTGGGAGCAGGATTTTTCTTTGTAGCTAAGAAGGATGGTGGCCTACGGCCCTGCATTGACTTCCGGGGGCTGAATGACATCACCATCAAGAACCGGTATCCTCTTCCCCTCATCAGCTCGGCTGGGGAACCGCTACATGGGGCTGCCTTCAGGGACCTTAAGACACACTTTACCTCTGCTCCTGTCCTGATCCAACCTGATGCCTCTCGTCCGTTTGTGGTGGAGGTGGATGCTTCTGACGTAGGTATTGGAGCAGTCCTGTCACAGCGGTCAGTTACTGACCAGAAGCTCCATCCCTGTGCTTTTTTTTCTCACAAATTAGAACCACATGAGAGGAACTATGATGTGGGAAACCGAGAGCTGCTGGCAGTGGTTATGGCTCTGGAGGAATGGCGGCACTGGCTGGAGGGCGCTGAACAACCGTTTGTGGTATGGACGGACCACAAGAACTTGGCATACCTCAAGACCGCCAGACGTCTGAATTCTCGTCCAGCCAGGTGGGCACTTTTCTTTAACCGGTTCCAGTTCACCTTGACGTATCGACCTGGGTCCAAGAACACCAAGGCCGACGCCCTGTCCCGCCAGTATGCTGCAGAAGAGGATAAAGCGCCAATTGAGACCATCTTGCCCTCCTCCTGCGTTATAGCTACACTGACTTGGGCAGTTGAGTCCGCCGTCCTGGAGGCTCAACGCATACAACCTGACCCTGGTACGGGTCCTCCGGATCGTCTGTTTGTTCCCGATTCCTTGCGTTCCACGGTTCTCCAGTGGTCCCATGCTTCCCGTGTCAGCAGCCACCCGGGTCAGAATCGCACCGTGGAGATCCTTAAACGCCATTTTTGGTGGCCCACATTGGAGCTGGATGCTCGCAGCTTCGTAGCAGCCTGCCCAGTATGCGCACAGAACAAGTCGTCTAACAGACCGAGCTCTGGACTTCTACGCCCCCTGCCTGTACCCCGGCGTCCCTGGTCCCACATCGCACTGGATTTTGTTACCGGTCTCCCACCATCTGAAGGTAATACAGTCATTCTCACCATCATTGACCATTTTTCAAAGACTGCTCACTGTGTTGCTCTTCCCAAGCTTCCTTCTGCCAAGGAGACCGGGGACCTCCTGGTGCGGCATGTCTTCCGGTTACATGGCATCCCAGCGGACATAGTCTCAGACCGTGGACCTCAGTTCACATCCAAGGTATGGCAGGCTTTTTGTACCGCTCTGGGGGCTACTGTCAGTTTGTCTTCTGGATTTCATCCCCAGACCAACGGGCAGGTGGAACGATGGAACCAGGAATTGGAGATGACCTTGCGGTGTTTGGCCTCGTCACAACATTCTACCTGGGCGTCACAACTAGTATGGGCAGAATATGCTCATAACTCTGCGGTCAGCACAGCCACGGGTATGTCGCCATTCCAATGTTCTTTAGGCTATCAGCCTCCATTGTTCCCCGCACAGGAGGGAGACATTGCTGTCCCGTCAGTGCAGGCGCACATTCGCCGCTGTCGCAGGACCTGGAAGACTGCCCGTGCTGCCCTGTTGAGGACGTCAAATCGCTACCGAGAGCAGGCCGACCGACGCCGCACCCCGGCCCTGGCATACCGCACCGGACAGAAGGTTTGGCTCTCAACGGCAAATTTGCCCCTGCGAACTGAGTCACGTAAGCTCTCTCCCAAATTCATTGGTCCGTTTGTCATCGAGAAGATTATTAACCCTGCCGTGGTACGTCTGAAGCTTCCCCGGACCCTCCGTGTGCATCCATCTTTTCATGTATCACATATCAAACCTGTTGCCACTAGCACTCTGTCCACACCCGTCCCACCCCCCCCCTCCTCCTAGGATGCTGGATGGTGGGCCTGTGTATACTGTTCGCCGTCTCCTTGATGTTCGTCGTCAGGGTCGTGGACTACAGTACTTGGTGGACTGGGAGGGTTATGGTCCAGAGGAACGTTGCTGGGTCCCTCGACGCCACATCTGTGACGCTGGCCTCATTCGGGCTTTCCGTCTACAGTACCCTGGTCGACCTGTTGGAGGCGCCCATAGAGCGAGGGGTACTGTCATGAGTGCTGTCTAAATCTGTTCTTTTTTGCCCTGTGTGTGTGTGTGTGTGGTGTGATTAGGCTGGGTTCCTGAGAGGCCAGGTGTGTTGCATGAGCAATCAGGCAGTACCGCCCACTATCAGGCACCTATATATACTGTGCTGGGACTCCTGTTTGTTGCTCGGTTATTGTCTGTTAGTGCGCGGCCATCTCGCCACTAACTTAGAGTCTGCCTGGACCGACGTGCCTGTAAACCATCTGTCTGCTGCCCGCTTGTGCCTCATGGGAACCTGTTGCTCTACTTACTCATGCCTCGTCAGGACACCACTGTTGCGTCATTACGCACACCACTGACTTTAACTTTTTGGCCTTCGTGCCTACTTTTGGCTTTTGAAAACCTTATTAAAAGACAATCTCAGCTTTGGCAACTAACTTGTGTCCGTGTCTGGTTGGGTTCTTCTGTTTGTCGTGACACTATCTATCTAACTAGATAGATTATTAATTAATACACATGGACATGATGTTACTATCCCTTGTGCCAAAATCCGAGGAAAAACACATTTAGAAGCCCAATCCAGAATAAAACAAGCTAACAGGGTAACAAACTAATAAACAAGAGACAAATCACCAGTTACCTACCCTAGCCAACAGCAGTATGAAGCATGTCATTGGGGTTTTCAAGTGGGCACCTTCCTTCACCAATGTTTCGTTAAGTTAGGCCCACAACACCTCAGGCTTAACGGTGTAATCCAGCGTCCTGGAAACCCCCCCCTCCATGCTACCACCGCACAACTGCATATTACCTCACTATCTAAGCCTAGCTATCCAGGTCGGTTCAGTATGACATTCCTAACTACACCACCACTGTCAATGATTCAGCCCTGTTGACGCGGACCGTCAATCATGACCAACAACAAACAATCAATCTTACCTTAGCAAGCTCCCCAGCTAGCATGTTTCCTCCTTAGCCACAGCCATTCACCTGCTCGTTCTGCTGCCTGAGACATGTTGCTAACCGCAAGTTTCAGGCTCCGTCCCCGAATGCCCAACTCAGTTAGTAGGGCAATAACGGACTTTGCCACAAAACCACGGCACAAAACCATTTTCTCCTCCTCCCCCATTTCAAAACAACAGCTGCGTAGTTGTTTGATAACGTGTTGTCAGCTTGCCTTTGATGCCAGGGACCTGATACCATGTCACAGGCTGGGGAAGTCTTTGAACTACGCTAAACACGAATAAAAACAAAAACACGTCAAACACGTCTTTGGCTGGGAGGCACATTCCTGATAAGACGTTAAAGACGTATTTGGCCATGAATGAGTTAACAAAGCTTTTCTTTTGTCACTCTTGTTTTAGCTTTTAACCACTGAGTTCTTTTCAACTATCTTCCTATTTTTCCCAGCTAGGTTATTTTCGGACCGGGTGCACCCTAATACGGTAAGTACTGTAATTCTGTATCAATCTCTATTTTAATATTTCAGGTAATCCAAGGATCCAAGGTAAGTATAAATATTAACACTGTAACAGTTCAATATTTTCACCTTTCAATTCAAATCAATCATTCAATAGTTCAAGAATACCCCTGTAGCGAAGCTTGTTGGCTTGCTGGAGGCAAAGCGTTTGGGCTTGCCTCGTGAAGTGTGCTGGATCGTGGATGAAGGCTCACGGGCTGTGATCGATCAGAATCACGGAGATGGAGGTAGGGACCGACTTGTCGGTCCTGGGACTCGGTTGAAATACCACTGGGATGACTGGGTGTAAGGCAATCAGGCACCAGGGCCTGGCCGGTTGGAAGATGGCCAGGATTCAGTTCGGGTCCGGGTTTGGTCGCGGTGAAGGTAAACATTAGGAAAGAGGTATCTCGGAGGAATCAAGTAGATCTCTCGGATGTGGTGAATCAAGCTGGAATCTCTTGGATGAGGTTAGTCAAGCTGGAATCTCTTGGATGAGGTTAGTCAAGCATAGCGTCACAGGACACCTGGCTTATATGCTCGCGTTTCGGTGTATGACATCACGTCATTGGTGATGTCACAACGTTCTAGGGAGCTATGACATCATCGATGTTATGTCTGACATTGCCGATGACCTCACAGGTGAGCTCTATGCTATGACATCATCGGTGTCATTGTTGATGATGTCATCATCATTACGTCGTGGCGCGCCGGCTGGTGGGCATCGACTGCCCCAAGAACAGGCTTGACCGTGGGCCATTATGGGCCCTTTTCTACAGCCGCTCCCAGATTCCTGTGGGGAATCTGTATTCTTCCAGAAATGGCCGGAATGGCCCTCTAGTCCCGCCTGGTATAGGCAGGGCTTGGTTGATTATTCTGGGAGTGAGGGGGGCTGTGGTCCGCCTGGCCACCGGCCGCACGCCGTTGTCCGGTCCCGTACATCACAAGAGCCAAGATTTGGTGACTGTCCTCGTTGGCCAGGATGTGTGTGGGATCCTACTGCAGTAGCGAGCTGTAATGGCCTCTGGGGGCTGGATCTTCCAGTTGACGAAACTCAGCGGCGTGAGGTCAGCGCGGGAGCCGCTCAGGAGCCAGGGGTCTACCCATCCTACCCATCCTGCCCAGCTACTGGGGTAGTGAGGAGCCTCTGGTTCTGGTGGCTTGAGTTTCCAGTCGAGGAACCTCAGCGGCATAGGGTCGGTGAGGAAGCAGTTTGTCTGCCCTCGTTGGAGGGAGGCCTCTGCCCCTAGTGTCTCGTTGGCCGCCCCGTGGAGCGCCGGTGTGGCATCCTCACTGAGGGCACCGAAGGTCGTACACTCCTCCGGCATGGGGGGAGCCGACCTGAGGCCACCGTAACTCGGCTTCAACTCCTCGCTCTTATCCGCAGTCGTGTGGAGTCGGGGTGTCTTTGGCCAGCTGTCTGGGTTGAGAAGAGGGAAGGGGGTTCCGCAACCCCGCCTGCTGGTGGTGAGTGCGGGAAGAGGCCTTCCCCACGCAGTGTCGACCACAACAGCTACCTGTGATTGCGGTGGGTCGTCCTCCCACTCTTCCCAGGCCTGCAGCAGCGTCTCAGGTAGGACTGGATCATCCCAGCCTGGCTCCCATTTCCATCGGTGCTGTATGAGCAGGATAAGATGGATCCTCCCGAACTGATGGAGGGGCAAGTTCCTCGGGCAGGATTCTTGCTGCAGGGCGGTGATGGGGTAAGGTTGCTCGCCTAGACCAAGGTTCGGTTCCGTAAAGGCTCTCTTGGTGCAATAGGTCTGCTCTGGGCAAATTGCCGGCGAGACGATGAGGGAGACGGCCGCCCTGTGAAGCATCTGGGGCTCCTGCCTCGCCGTCCGCAAAGGCATGTCCACTTGCTCCACTTGCTCGGACTTGTTGTCCTCCCTAGAGGCCTTGGCTGGAGTCGTCTCCGTGAGCCCGGGCAGGGCCAGGAGGTGAATTCTGGGAATAGGTAGTTGAGATGGCTGGTCCCGTCCTCTGGGGGGGTCCCAGCTCTCGGCCTCGGCTATCCTGGGGTGGTTGATGCCGTCCGGCTGACTGTGCCCTGTGCTGTTGGTCTCAACGTTCGCCATGCCTCCCTGAGTCTGGTGCATATCGGTGGCGGGCTTGGCCGCCCCGTTGCACTCTATGGTATGCTCAGGGTCGGCGACCTTTGTCGGTGGACATGTCCTAGGTGGGACTGTTGGTGTTGGTGGCACTAGAGCAGTGGGTTCCGTAGTATGGGTCGTTGGCTCTGGAGCCGCCGTACTGACCTGACCCTGGTCTTGGGAGGTGAGAGGCGCAGGTGGAACTGCCGGGTCCCCGGCAAGCAGACAGGCGCGAGGCCGGGCTGCTACGTGCTCCTGCTCGACTTGCAGCCGGGCACGAGCCCGGGCCTCGTGGTGGGCCCGCTCAGCTTGCCGCAGGTGTCGGCTTCTCTCCAGGCGGCGGGTGATCCGCTCTCTAGCTTGGAGGGCCTCCTCTTGGGCCTGTGCTTGGACCCGTTGAGCCTCTGCTTGGGCCTGTTGCGCCTCAGCGTGGGCCTGTTCTTGGGCCCGTTGCGCCTCAGCGTGGGCCTCTGCTTGGACCCGTTGAGCCTCTGCTTGGACCCGTTCTTGGGCCTGCCTCGCCGCTCTGGTTTGCTCATTCAGCCGGTCATACTCCGCGTCGGCTTCCTCCTCCTCCGCGTGTTGCCGGCGGAGGTCCTCAGCTGCCAATCGTGTCATGTATTCCTCGTAGGCTGCCTCTTGGGCTGAGGAATACGCGTGGGCGCGTACGGTTGACCGTGAGCTGGCGCCAGAGTGTCGCGGTGCACTATGGTGGGAGCGGTGACTGCTAGCGCTATGATAGTGAGAGTGACTGGGGCTCCTCAACCGGGGCTCTGCTCGGGAAGAGGGTCGGGCCCCTTGGTGCCGGGCTGACCCATGCCCGCATGGGGTCTCCCGGTCGTGGGCGAGGGCCTGGGCCGAGGATATTCCGTCATGATGGCTTGCGCCCTGATGATGGTGACTCCTGCGCCCGCTGGGTACATGGGCGTCTCTGTCGTCATAGGTCGAGCCTCCATGACCTGACCTGTCCCGGCTTGACTGGTGGCCACCTTGATGGGGCCTGCCAGCGTGTTGGGATTCCTTGAAGTATTCAGTGATGTCCCGGTTGGTCTCCCTTTTGCGCGCGATCTTATGTTCGAACTCGGCCCTTGTCTGGGCTGCCTGAGCGGGGAGTCGGTGGTGGCTGCGGATGAGTTCCTGCCCCTGGTGGATCTTCTGGTCGGAGTGTAGGGGGTCTCGCCCTTTAGTACTACTCCGAACGCTGGATACTTGGCTGTATCCAGTATTGATCTGGTGGGGGAAGGGTTGCTCCTCTGGTCGACGAGATGTCGTGACCAGGGCGAGCTCACCTGACTCCTGCTCCATCTCTGAGCGTCGCAAGTCCTCGATCCGGCTCGGAGGACCAAATTGTAGCGAAGCTTGTTGGCTTGCTGGAGGCAAAGCGTTTGGGCTTGCCTCGTGAAGTGTGCTGGATCGTGGATGAAGGCTCACGGGCTGTGATCGATCAGAATCACGGAGATGGAGGTAGGGACCGACCAGGCACCAGGGCCTGGCCGGTTGGAAGATGGCCAGGATTCAGTTCGGGTCCGGGTTTGGTCGCGGTGAAGGTAAACATTAGGAAAGAGGTATCTCGGAGGAATCAAGTAGATCTCTCGGATGTGGTGAATCAAGCTGGAATCTCTTGGATGAGGTTAGTCAAGCTGGAATCTCTTGGATGAGGTTAGTCAAGCATAGCGTCACAGGACACCTGGCTTATATGCTCGCGTTTCGGTGTATGACATCACGTCATTGGTGATGTCACAACGTTCTAGGGAGCTATGACATCATCGATGTTATGTCTGACATTGCCGATGACCTCACAGGTGAGCTCTATGCTATGACATCATCGGTGTCATTGTTGATGATGTCATCATCATTACGTCGTGGCGCGCCGGCTGGTGGGCATCGACTGCCCCAAGAACAGGCTTGACCGTGGGCCATTATGGGCCCTTTTCTACAACCCCAATATCAAATATAATCAAATGCACAGAAATAATATCAGTAGTGATCCTATGAATACTCAGTCCATTCACTCGAACTAGTGATGTTTACTGCTCAGTTCTTCCATAGGCACAGGGACTGTTTGGAGAAGAATGAAGGAGGTAAGTGTCTTTCCAAGTCGAGTCAAAGAGAGGTAAGTCAAAGTCTGGGATTTGGGCTGTGCAAGGGGGAAGTTGAGCGTACGAGTAGCGACAAGTCTCCACGCACACACTGAAAAAACGGGAACTTGCCTCTCACAGATATACTAAACTCGATCTCATGTGTTCAATGTGATTAATTAATGTTTGAGCTTGGAACATGATTGTACTCCTTCAAGGTAAGGTTAAGCTAATTCATTTCCTTTGTAAGCAATTTGATCATCTTTTGATAAAATGTTTGAATCTCTTTCAACATAAACTTGGCAGTAAAAAATTAAGGTCAAGCTGATTAGATTCACCTGGAACCCATTTGATCACTATGTGCTGAACTGTTTCAATCTCATTGGCAAGTTTGAAATTAAGCTTAAACTGATTAGATTCACCTGAAAGACTTTTGATCATCTCTTGATGAACTGTTCAAATCACATTACACTTCAACCAAAAGTAATCAAGCAGAGCCTTATTGAATGCGCATGCGCATTTGCACGAGACAGATCTGGTTCCGGTTTCAGCAGCGTGGTGCACTGGGAAGAGCAGGTGGCTGGTGGCATTTTTGGAGCTTGAGTTGCACATATCTTGGTTGCAAGGTAAGTTTGCCTGTTTAATTCGATTTGTGATAATAATTGGGCCATATTATGTGCGATGTGATACTTGTTGATATGTTACTTTTCATATTTTAATCACATAAACTCGATGTAGCACAGCCATGGCCCACGGCTCAGTCAAGTGGTCCACGCACGCCGCCAATTCACTCTTAAGCTGTCTAGTCTTCGGGCACTGTCAGTCCACTCTCGTGTCAGTCCACTCTCGTGTCAGTCCACTCTGGTGTGGGCCGTCTGTAGCCTACCGTACCGTGTGTAGCTTCCGCTGTGGAAGCGCTAATTTAGCCTGTGAAAGGGCCTGCAATGTGCGTCCATTGCGCGAGCGTTCTCTACCTGCCCTGGTGCTTACTCACTCAAACACACACACACACACACACACACATACACCACGTGTAGAGGGAGAGAGAAAGAGTGCACAATGGATGCACTGCAGCGCCATTTCACAGGCCAAATTAGCTCTTCCACACACGCATGCACGCACACACACGTCTCGCCCGGTGCAGAGGGTATCCCCCACTGCATCGGCCTGGCTCGAGGCCGCGTCCGTCCGTCACGTCACGTCTCTCTCTCCCCCCGGGGAGAGGTTGCGTGGCGGCGGGCGCGCATTGAGCATCTCTGACTCTGGATGGCCAATCCGACCGGACGCTGCGGTCCCTCCCCGTGGCCTTGCTTGACACGGGGCGGATGGGGCTGTCTGGCACACAGTGTGTGTGTGAGTGATCAGAGAGACAGACATCTCAAATACAAAGGGTTAGTCTGCTGTAAGTTATTTCATAGTATCTCTCTCTCTCACTCACTCACTCACACACACACTCTCACACACACACACACACAAATTGTGTCTAAATTCAGATGGTTGTTTTAATATCAGACATTGTGTCTGTTCATTTATAGGGTGACCCAGACAGACTGTTTTATCAGGCAGAAACGGTAGGCTTCCTGTTACTCATATAGATTTGTGGGTCTGTGTGCATTTTGATAGTTGCTGATATCACTGTTAATATTTTAATCACAAACTCATGGTGATGTCATTTTTTAAAATATAAGGTCACATAAGCTGAACATCCTGTTCAGTTTATTTCATTAATGTTTCGACCAAAGGATCTTTGTCATTCTGACGCAGGAAATGGGAGCACTCATATATAGAAACAAATCTCCACACCTGTCTTATTGTTATAATTAACATTTTATTAAAATAATAGTAATAATAGCATTAATTGAATATTGTAATTGGTATAATTATCATAATTTTATTAAATAATCACAATGATTATAATCGTAATTTTATTATTATTATTATTATTATTATTATTATTATTATTATTATTATTAGCCTATTATTATTTTAAAACACTTGGAGATGCAATCCCAAGCTATTGTGTTGGCTTCTCAAAAGCCGTGGCTCCAATTAATTTCTCTGCACTTCAAACATCGAAATAATGTATTATCAAAAATGCAAATTCTTTTTTAATTACATCACAAAGAAAGGTAACGAAAATCTATGCCATCAAAAGTGTGGTCAAATAGTGGTCGAAACACTATATTGAATCAATCAAATTGTTATTATTATTATTGTAATTATTACTTAGGGATGGTAAAAAATGAAAGAAAAGAAGCAAAGCTTCCGCACACCTAAAAACGACAGGTGGTTGGAGGAGGGAAAACCTGATTGAATCAAAATAAATAAACTCCCGGCGCACACACTCTCCAACAGTGGCAAACCCTGCCTATCAGAATGGGGCCTTCTGTACCTTAGCGTACCCTTAAAATATAATAATAATAGTAATAATAGCATTAATTGAATATTGTAATTGGTATAATTATCATTATTTTATTAAATAATTACAATGATTATAATAAACGTAATTTTATTATTATTATTATTCCATAAGTCCATATTTCCGGCCGTTTTCAACAATGTCCATTTTTTCATTAAACGGCCGTCTTGAAAAGGGCACTGCCAGTAAGTCCGCGATAATATCTGCTGCTGCCCCTATCATCTCCACCTGCTGCCATGTTCTATCAAATTCTTATTCAATACTGTGCTGAACCAGCTCGCTGTGTGGAAATCCACGCATCTCACACCAAAGGCAATAGCTCCGCCTCAAGTCACATGAGCACCGAGGTCAGCTAGAATACCCCTGAGCATGAAAGAATACGCCCATTGACTACAAACTCAAATATGATTGGTTGAGTCAATTGTCAATCGACACATATGCTTTCATTCATTGGTCAGTGAATTCTATCAGATTCTATCAATATCTTCTATCCCTTGGATAGAAGATATTCTCCCCAGACACTAGTCCGTAGAAAATATCTGATTGGTTGAAATGCTTTCCCAGCAGAAACCACTCAAATGTGGCCTGCATGTACAAAAAACAAGTTTTAACACTATACAATCACAGATAAGACCCACATAGATACATTTTTTTATTATTATTATTATTATTATTATTTTATTTTTTTTCAATCTGAGAATTCATGGTATTCTCAGAATACCTTTAAGGCTCTGACACTTCCCCACTGCTCTCCAAATGCAAAATGTTCATTTAACAGAATAACGTTTCGGTCCAGAGACCTTCATCAGATTCTTCTGAATGTGTTGTGTGTTGAAATAAGTCTGATATGAATCAGACATGGCCCAATGTGACTGTAATCTTAAGTGGACACATGGGATATTGCCTCTCGTGAGTCGCACATGATTGAAAATGCTGTGTGTGTGTCCTCGCCCATTTCCAGAGGCTGTACTCTGCTGATTGGCTGACTGCAGCGTGTCTCGCTCCCGTTCCAACCATATGAAGGCTTTATTCAAACACCGTAAGTCCAATTTTGTTCAAAATGCCTCCTGAAATTCATCTCCCAATGCACAGAAGATTCTTTATCCAAACAGTGCTATTTTCAAAATCAAGTTGTCTCCAAATAACACATTTTGAATTAAGATGATAATTAATTTTATTTTAGGGGGGGGGGGGGGATCCTTGGATGCAGCCCGTTTATTTGATAGGCTATTTATTTTGCTTTCACAAACTTGTGTGAAAACATTTCAGCAAAAAAGTTGCACTTTACATTCCAAGTGCAATGTAAATGCAGCCTTAGGTGCACATACAACGCAGGGATTGTTCCGCTACCATTTTTTCTGGCCGGCCAATGGAGCAACATTCCAGAATTCCGGCCTTATAGAATATTTACTGGCCCAGTCAAAATGTAGCCTATTGAAAAAAGAGAGATGTAACCTAATCATTTCGTAAATACATAACATATTATTGCATAACTTTTAGCAAACAAAATCTTTATTTTAAATAAAAAATTTTTTTTTAAATAATTATCTAACTATTCAGTGCTGCACACCACTCCTTATAGAATTAATTAATTGGGTTCGGGTTTGCAGACTCATTAAGATTAATAAATAAAACACAAAAAAACAAAAGCTATTATCCAGTCGTCCAACAAATGTATTTTATTATAGTGAATGAACTCATCACAAACTTTGGACAGGAGCCAGCTGGTTTTGTCTGTTTGATGTTATTGACTGTAAAGATGAAAGCCAGATTATTGCCAATTCTGGCAGTAGCAGAGGTTGAGGATTGCTCTTGGAGGAGGAGAGGTAGGAGGAGTGAAAAGATGAGCAGCACGCTTTTCCTCCAAATGTTCAACTTTTTTCCGCTTTAAACGCCCAGAGCGCTCTGTCAAAAAAACTAGATGCCACCAGCGTTTAAAAGCCAGGTGTGTTCCTTGAAAGAGGAGTGTGCTAAGCGGGTCCTTACATAGAGAATGATTTGCAGAAAGACGCTGGCAGCTCCAAAACCGCATTGTATGTGCACAGCCCCGCTTAAAAATATTTAGAAATTTGGGTCAGAGAGACACAATATCATCATCAAATGGGGGTCTGTGGCCCTAATGCATAGACCTGCTAAATTAAATCCTAATATGGAAATGGTTGAGAATTACTGTACAAGTGACCTTAAATACTCGGGCTGTGAATTTTCACTGGCCTCGCAATTAGATTATGATTCACCTGTCAACAGTTTGATTCTACGATTCATCATGATGCCTTTTGATTTTGTATGTTGTTACAGATAACCATCCCACACACTCCCTCCCTCAGGCTCATTTGTTTTGGTGAGTATATTTTTTGTTTGTTCATATAATCAAAGATTATATTCCAATGGAAAGTACCATAAACCCTGATAAATTAGACACACCAGTATATAAGACAGTCTATTTTGGGGGGTCTTCCACCTGTAAAAAAGGTTTCCTCTAGCTAATTATTTATAAACACGTTTTATAGAACTTATTCTGCAGCTGTCAATCGTTAATATAGAAGTTCCTTGCTGTTAACTAATGCTAATTTAGTGACAGCCTAGGTTTCAACAGTGCTATACATTACGAAGCTTGCCAGTGTTGGTGTGGTCTATTAGTTTCCGATATATCGTGCATCCCTATTAATACCTGAGCAGCCATGGTTTGGGTGTCAATGACAATCATTCAACTACAGTAAATGTTTAGGCGTATGCATTTGAAACAGGCATTTACAAATGTGTAGAGTAGGCTACATTTAGCCAATAATAGTTTTAGTTATGAGATAGGGTATACCCCATTTTCAAACCCTATCCTGTAGAAATTTGTGCCACAAATATCCACCCATCAGATGTGAGGTTCATCATGAATCACCAGACTAATAAGCGTATCATCTGTTGCTTGGTCAGATGGCCTCTAGAGGGCGGCTTTGGCTAAGATATGTGTTTCCCATACATAATATAAAAAACTGATCGCTTAGCCTAATTCACATCCCACACAAATCAGACGTTTTCTTATTGTGTATATAGACATTAAAGGATCCCATTACCTGAATGACTGAAATTATCTGTGGTAGCCTGCATGGAGTATAAATGGTTCAAGTGTTTACCACAAATATAAAGTTTTGCCACCACAACATCAGGCAGTGAAGGAGGCGGGTCCAAAGGCAGAGCTGGTGTTTTAGGCCCAATTCCAATCCGCCCCCTTACTGACTCAAGCCCTTAGAGGCGCGTTCACGTGAAGGGAGTGAGGGCTTAGGGATGTCCCACACTGAAATCGCAAAGTGAATGAGGGCTCAGAGTGAGCCCTTTCTGCCCCCTTACCGTAAGGGTGCAGCTGTGGCCACTTACGGAAAGAGAATTGCCCACAATGCATAGCGTTGTGACGTATAAAACGGGGAAGACTGCAAATCTCTGTCAAAAAAATAAAAGAACACACGCGCGAAACGAACGCGGTGTTTGCGAGTGCGCTGGAATGCCTTAATTGACAATGAAACATTACATTAATAGGGATTTCAGAGTAGACAAAAATATTATATCATAGGAATGCAAGTAGTTATTTTACACAATCTGAGTATAATCATCGATCATTTATTTTACAATTGCAATACACAACTTTTTTGATGAATGAGAAATAGTTTTACCGAATCTGTATTGTACAGTATTGACATTGTGTATAATGTTGGGTGACATGTCATTATTACGCTTATTTTAATTATAATTACACATGTTGCAGATTGCAGATGTTGCAGTATACGGTACATTTATTTTTAAATTACCTGTTGTCCACTATGTAGAGCCAGAGCCTGGATGAGAACAGACTCATCAGGGAGTCTATCCCTCAAATGCTTTAGGTGTCTTGACAATAAACAATATATAGCGAGCCCCAAACCTGCCACGAGTCAACATCATCTTGTCAAGTGCAAAGGGCTCTGCTGTCCCAATCCTCCTATTTATCCAATGTGGATCCCTTCCACACTTGATGACTCAACCACTTTCAGATGGCGGCCATTAGAAGAGGGAGTGAGGGAACAGGGCTTGAGTGTTTAGGGGGCGGATTGGAATTGGGCCTTAGTGTCATAGCTTGTAACAGTGGAGGCTGCCCCATGCCGGTAGTAGGGCTCTATACTTTCTGCAATATTGAAAACAGGTGGAGTCACAAATCTAGGTTTACAAATGGAACTCTAACTTAAACACATAACACAACACAAAATCTGTTATTTTCCCCCGAATTCTGTTTTTTCCATTTATAATTTTAATTTAGGGGTTAGGAACATTTGTTTTCTTTTGATGACTTGACTCTCTGAGACAGCCTCTGGGACATTTCTCAAGGTGAAAACTTAAGTTGTGAGGTGCTGTAAGGTTCCCACGCAAGACCGACCCGCCTATCAAAACACCCGAATCGAAAACTGAATCATTTCTCTATGCGTATTTTACAATTATGAAATCATTTAGTATAGCTAAATATTAGCTACGATCATTAGATCTACTTATTATTGTGATAATTAGGCCTACCTTTATCAAATTCAGCTAAATTATGGAACATTCTGCAATATTCCATGTTTTACAGACACTTTCACATGTTTTATCCCTTGGATTGTGTTGTCTTTTATAATCCACAATAAATCAAATCAAATTACATTTTAATTTTCAGTTATTTTCAATTTTGTCATATGGCCCTAAACACATGATAACTTGGAATTTGGAGATGTGGAGTTACATTTATGCAAAACAGTATTTGTATTTCAGTAATTGTGCATTGATTCGCTAAGCCCCAAATTGCTCCACTCTCTGTTGCTCTGTTGCTCCCTCTCTCTGGTGTATTTTTCTTTTTTAGGATTGGGTTGGGTATTGTTTACATTAATTTAAAATAAAAATGATACCAGTAAGTAGTACCAATACTAGTACCCTTAATGGGATACCGATACCAATAGAGTACTTCATTTGATGTGTTTTGTATTTCGTTTAAGAAGGTGTATTGTTTATATCGTGTTGCAAATCACACTCTTTACGGCAATATTGTCCGTCATTTGGACGACGCTGTGCCTTTGTCATTGTTTTCTTTTTTACTCAAGTCCACACACGCACCAGACTCAAAGGAGTAGAAGGAGCAGGGAAAAGTCCACCTAGTCCACCCAAGCTAGGGTTGCCAACTTCTTGAAATGGAAATAAGGAATGCGGGACGGTCCAGCCGGGGGGGGGGGGGACTGTAATGGCTTCAGCTTAAACCATTCATTTACCCATCAATACAAGCAAACACACAAACCTGGTTTTGACCAGTTCTTGTTGGGGTTTGTTTGCGCTATGGAAGAAAAACAAATGGCACAATTCTTCTAGAGTCAAGCTAACTAATAATTTGGCCAATTGTAGCCTATTTAACAACATACAAAATAAAACGGCAAAATCTAAGAATGCAACGCCATGTAACTGGGTCGTTTAAACTTGCATTCCAGGGAATTGCGTTAACGTCTGCGGGTCTTATAAGACGTAAATGGCGCGAGGCAGGAGTAGAGTGAAAACCATCTGCTTTCAGTATGTTTGAGTCCAGGTATGTTTTGTACAAGGACGTCTCTCAGTGTGTTGCTGTTAACTCCCCATTTCGTCGTTTTCTTTTTGTTGATCTCATCTTTTTCCTCTTTGACTTGATTTGTATCAGTGATAAGAGGCAGCGCACGCTCTCCCAGAGTGCCTGGCTGCTGGTTGCTGTAAGTTGTAAAGAGAGGGTTTGACAGTTGACAGCTGAGAGCCCGGCTTCTGTCAGCTGACCAGAACGAAAATCTGATTTCTAAATAGCCGTTATTTTAATAAACTGAGCACTCAGGGGTAATCTAAATAGTTCCTTTGACTGACTATTTTTTTTTCTAAATTTATAAAAGTGCCATATTAAGCGTTAACGGTGGTTAAAAGAGCAATCCTTTCCTTTCTTCATACGGTTCTTACATTTTGCTCAGTTCGGTTCCCAGGCAAACCTCCATGATTGACGCGCTCAAAGCGCACTCCAGTAATGGCAATGACAATTTTTGCTTGATTCAGTTCCAATTTATTTCCAATGTCTTTCTTAAATTGGTCTTACCAGAGAGTGGAGTGATTGGCAGTGGTGCGGCAGCGGAAGGTAGGTAGATGAAGTACAAAACAAAATAATACATTTAAATCAATGGACAGCGCTTAGAAGCGGTCTAAAACTGTATAGCTGCCTGCCTGGTGAACCCCGCCCGGCCTACTAGATTATCCTGATATAGACAAGGTGCTGCAGTCACCTGCCTAACAAGGGGCGGGGGTGCCAATTACCAAACCACACCACAGCCAATCCCTTCAGCAATCGGCATGCATAAATCTCCATAATCAACATCAACAATAATCAATCAATCAGAATCATCATAATTAGTAGTAGTCAAGAACACTCATAATACATACTGTAGCAACAATACTTCATATTTCATATTGCATAATTTCTTAATTCATGTTAATTTCATAATAAACAAAATAAAAATATCAAAATATTCAATAAATGTTAACTCAAATATTTGGCGCCAACAGTGGTATAAAGCTCAAATGGCCGGGCTCGCCCCCGCTCAGCTTGCACGCGCGCGTCACTTAATGGCTCAGAGCCGGCTTCTGTCAGGGGAGGGAAATCTCCGAAACAAAAATCAAAATTGTAAATAAGAGTTATTTTTGCTAAACTGAGCACACAGGGGTGATTTAAATACTTACTTTGACCGACTAAATTTTTTTCTCAACTTTAACGGGACTATAGAGCTCAAACTGCTCTCTTGATAACTCTGTTGAATCTATGGCGCATTGATATGAATGGTGAACAGACCATTTGGCTGAACGACTTTATCAACTGTACATTATCACTTTTTAATGGACACCTTGCAGCCAATCCGAATCGAGTATTCACCCAGACCATGGTATAATGTTAGTTAACGCTATGCATCTTATGAACACACATTATGCCCTCCTCATACACATGTAGGTAAGACCCTTAACACATTGAGTGCCACAGCGCTTCAGTAAAATTGTCTGGAGCCTGTGCCAGATTCACTTCCATTCAGTTGAAAACAGCTATAGAATTTTTTCTATTAGGGCTATATTGACAGGGCTGGACTCCAATGAAACATTGGACACTCCTGCTTCTTCCAAAGAAGAAATTTTGTTTCTAGACAGTTCCATTATGAAATGACAGCCTCTGAAAGAAGAGCACTTTCAAGGGTTTTCTGCTGTCTTTTTTTACTTTTCAAGATAAAGTCACTTTTATGAATACTTTTTGCACTCTAATTTCAAGCGCATTCACTGACTCTGGCTGGTGTTTTCTGATGTGGTGGCGTGGTGTGGTTCTGTGCAGCCTGCGTGCACCACCCCTCTCTCCCCCCCTCCCCATCCCTGAGCTGCGGGCTCCTCCCCACACGCACACAGTCTGTTTTCAGCCTCCGTTTTTGCCCGGATCCCAGCGCAACAAGGAAATGGCAAACGGGAGTTACGGGACTGAAGGAAAAGGTTTGGCCGTTCGGCTTCGGGTGCTGCCTTTCTGGCAGGGAATCGTGTGGAGAAACTATATGCAGACAGATAGACAGAAGCAGAAGAGCTCAGTTGTGGGCGCGGATGCAGCCAACTGTCAGCTGCAGACAGAGCAATCTATATGGCTCTGGCTGCAGCATGCATCGGTTTCCCCTTTGATCACGGCTTTCTCGCTTTCTCCTGCACAAAGTAAAGGATCTGAGGTGGGTGGCGCAGCTCCCGTGTAGATGTTTAAGGTGGCGCCGTGTGATCCCTTGAAGGGATTCATGCTCACTGGCTGGGTACGACCTTAAACAGCAGAATTATGGAATAATATGAATTATGATTTTAGGACGTCCACAGACGTCCTTGGCACTCCTCGTTACTTTTTTTTAGGACGTGCACAGACGTCCTTGGCACTCAATGTGTTAACTAAGCCTGCGTGTGCATTCTGTTGTCACTGCACGCCATCTCTGGAAATGTGCCTTTTTTCAACAGCTAACATCAATGCTAGCGGGAGGGAGGGATGACTTACCAGCATTCAGTCATTGTCTGTTTACTGCTGCTTGCTTGTTAATCCCATGTCCGAAAAAGTCTCCAGATGTGTCGCTAATGTTAAGTTTCTTTTGAGAAAGATTGTCTCCACGGGCGTGACATAGAACCAACAATCATGACCAACAAACTAGGAATAGTGCCACCTAGTGGCAAAAACAAAAAGCTGTTTATCTTGAACGGTTTGTCCGATCGACTTCGAACTTGGGGAGTGCACTTAGTGGGAACTGATGGAGTGCAGTGCTGAATTTCGTGCTCTTTGGCATAGCGCCACCTATTGGCAAAAACAAAAAGCTGTTTATCTCGAGAACCGTTCTTCCGATTGACTTCAAACTTGGGGAGTGCACTTAGTGGGAACTGATGGAGTGCAGTGCTGAATTTCATGCTTTTTGGCATAGCGCCACCTACTGGCAACACAAAGTGGTTTATCTCAAGAAGCGTTTGTCCGATCGACTTCAAACTTGGGGAGTGCACTTAGTGGGACCTGATGGAGTGCAGTGCTTAGTTCCGTGCTCTTTGGTATAGCGCCACCTACTGGCAACACAAAAAACTTTTTCTCGAGAACCGTTTGTCCGATCGACTTCGATATAGCTGATGGATGCAGCTAAAATGGCTTGTGTAATGTTAAAGGCTAGTAATTTAACAATAAGATACAGGGACAAACGGCACAGAGTGTTCCTTCCTGGTCAAAGCGAGAGACTGAAATGGAGCAAGAGCACGCACTGAGCAATGATGGGTGGAGCAAATCTATGCACTACTACCTAAATTAAAGAGTGAAAAGAAAATATCAGAAAACAATAGTTTTCTATTGGGAGAAACCCTGTAATACATTTGCAAAAACAGCTATTCATTATGCTTCACAAATATGCCCACACACATTTTGAATAGTTTCATATATGCAGGAAATCTTTGGAAATCACAATAATAATAATACAAGTAGAACTGCTTTTGACGTTATTTACTTACTATATTGTTGGCTAATTGTAGCATGTCTTCTGTTTCAGATAATGTTGGTGTGAATGTGGCAGTGTAAGGCCTGTGGAATAGCTGTATCAAGTAGGTCCCAACTATTGAAGCATTATCGCGTGACCCATGGCCATTATGGGCAAAATAGACGTTATCCATGTGCATATTCAAGCTGTCCTTGCTCTTTTAGAACCTGGAATGCTCTTCGAAGTCATCTAAATAGATCTCACATTACACAAACCAGTCAGAGACAATCGGGGAGCTGTCTGTTTAGTTGTCATATTTGTCTTTGTAAAGATATTGCGTCAGAAAAGGATTATTGGGCTCACATATATGCACACCTGAAGAAAAATGAAATAGTTACTTGCATGTTTTTGGATTGCAATTTTCAAACGTGTATCTCTGGAACTTTAAAATCTCACAAGGCTAGAAAACATAATTCTCATTCACTAGCAGATTTCAAACCAGATATTGTGACATCTACCACAGTAGCTTCTCAAGAGTCCAGCGAACACGCTTCAGATGATGATTTAGGCGAGGCATCCAGTGATGCACAACCAGATTCTAATACAGATGCCACAACGGACCTTCCAAATATCATAGAACACAGCTTTGCAGCTGCTTTGTTGAAGCTAGAACATTTTTCCCATGTACCAGGTACAGCAATCAATGATTTTTTACAAGAGCTTCACCACCTAAATGGTTCTGTTTCTAGTCCCTTCATTGATAATGTTTTAGGTGACATTTTTCAGAAGCACAATCTCCAGGTTGACAGATCTATCATAGAGGAAATAACAGCTACTTTGTGCACAGTGAACCCTATACATAAAGCTATACAGAAGGGTGGTGCATTGAGTTCTACCCATCTACGTAAGCAGTACTATAAGGCTAAATTTAATGTTGTGGAACCAGTCGAGTACATTTTGGATGATAAAGAAAATAAAACCTTTCAGTATGTTCCTATTCTTAAATCCCTGCAAGTGCTTTTGAATAGGAAAGATGTTTTGGACAAGATAGTTGGTACTCACAGAACGCAAGGGGAAGCGGAGAACGAAAAAGGACTCTATAGGTCTTTCAGGGACGGCCAACATTTTAAGCAAAACAGTTTCCTTTCAGGAGAGGACTTGAGAATATCTATTGGTTTATACGTGGATGACTATGAGCTATGCAACCCTCTTGGGACTTCCCGTAAGAAACACAAGCTCTGTGGCGTGTATTGGGTGCTCAGTAACCTTCCCCCAGGCTCTCATTCCTCATTGTCTTCAATTTACTTAGCCATTTTGTGCAAATCAAATCACGTTAAGACCTATGGGTATGCAAAAGTTTTAGAGCCACTGCTAAATGATATTCGTTTATTGGAACAAGATGGCATTTTCGTACATCACTTAGGAAAATCGATAAAAGGTACAATTCAAACTGTTGCAGCCGACAATCTGGGGGCTCACGGGATTGCAGGCTTTGTTGAAAGTTTCATAGGCCCTTATGTTTGTCGGATTTGTACTGCAAAAAGTGTAGACTTCCAGTTGCAAGAGGTGAGATCAGGGGCTTTTAGCCTCAGAAGGAAAGAGCTTCATGAAGCTCATGTCAGATCAGCTGAAGAGAGTGGCACTAGCTGTTTTGGAGTGAAAAAATCTTGTCCCTTGACTAAAGCACTTTCTCATTTTGATGTCCTTACTGGCTACCCCCCTGACATTGCCCATGATATCTTTGAAGGGATTGTACCTGTCGAACTTGCAAAGTGTCTCACATTACTAATATCAAAGAAATACATCACTGTGGCGGACATTAACAATTCCATTCTGCATTTCCCCTACAAGTGGACGGATAAGACTAATAAGCCACATGTTTTGCCACAAGATCTCTCAAAGAGGAAAACCATAGGTGGTAATGCCCATGAAAATTGGAGCTTGCTACGATTGCTTCCATTTCTTATTGGGCCCCAGATTCCTGAGCATGATCCAGCATGGCTGGTGCTAATGGACTTAAAAGAGATCCTTGAGCTTGTGGTTGCCCCAGTCCACGATGATGAGTCCATTGGATACCTAGATGCCAAAATCTCTGAGCACAGACAAAGATATCAAGAGCTTTTTCCTCAGTCTAGACTGCTGCCCAAACACCACTACTTGGAACATTACCCTCAAATGATTAGATTGTATGGTCCTCTTGTGGGGCTTTGGACGATCAGGTTTGAGGCAAAGCACAGTTACTTTAAACAGGCCATTCGACACACCAGTTGCTTTAAAAATGTGGCCCTCTCGCTGGCTGTGAAACATCAACTAATGATTGGGTACCACTTGTCATCTCCAAGTCTTGATAAACCAACACTGGATGTCTCAAATGTATCTATAGTCCCACTAGATATTTTGAAGGAGGACATCGCTCAAGCTATTAAGCACAGATATCCTGACCTATCGGAAATCCAGCTCGCAAAAGATGTTTGGAGCAAGGGGATAAACTACAGAACAGGGATGATAGTTGTCCATGGGGGTGAAGGTGGACTACCTGAATTTGGGGAAATTCATCAAATGTGTATTTTGCACCAGAAGTTGTTTTTCATTTTGAAAGTTCTGTGTGGGTGGTATACAGAGCACTACAGAGCCTATGAGCTGACTTCATCTCCCACACGAGAAACTGCTCTTGTCGAGATCTGTGAACTTTCTGATGATTACCCCTTGGCTGACTATCTAGTTGGACATGTGCGGATGGTGACCTTAAAGAGGGCGATCTGTGTCCAAGGTCAGGTAACAAATTTAAACATTATGGGTGGGGGCATACATACTTTGTGGGCTGTACGATATATATGTGACAGCTGCTGGTATTTCGACCCACATGTAGGCGGAGTTAATTTGTTTATTTTTTTACAGATTATGACATTTCTGATTGTAAACTCTCAAATTATGTCATACATTGTAATCTGAAAAGAATGAAGGGAGATATGCTTATTTGAATGTTCACACTCCTAAAAGACACATTTAGAGATAACAACCCTCAAAGTTGGAGAAGCTTTTCACACCTAGGCAGGCACGTAAGGGGGGACTGGACAACAAGGACTTTTATTAAACAAGATACACTTATTTACTGATTCTAAAACGACTGCATTTTATGTGGAATGGATAGTTCAAAACCTAAACTTGTGTATTAATGGAAAAAAAACGAAAACCTTTTTTTATTTTTTAAGAAACTATTTTCAAATCTTCTGCCAATTACAATTGGCCTACATGTGGTCCCTTCCCCTGGGGAGTGTCATAAAAAAAAGTATCTATATCTATATATATAGATATAGATATATATATATAGAGATATGTGTGTATATATAAATATGTGTGTGTGTCTGTATTATATGCATCAATTGTAGAGTTGCATCCTTCATGCTCTTATAGAACAGGAATGACTGTTGCTTTGCAGTAAGACCCTAAATTCGCCTCACTCCCAGTTCCCAACTAATTCGCCCATTTTCTTTCTAAAAGGCAGGAAGTAACAGCTGCAAGCAGAACACTAATGAGTGTTTCTACCTTACAATCCATTTAGGTGTTCCAGTGCCGGGCCGTAATTAATGTCTTGTTGGTGAATTGACTGGGAATAGTGAAAAAAGTGAAATATGCTAATTGCATTATTTTATATCTAAAATATAAATCACACATCCTTACAGTGTCTACCATTGGGAAAGGAATACTTTTGATAATTTTTTTAAACCCTGAAGTGGCAACACATTTCACGTCATTCAACTTCCAGCTAAGATGCCTCTTGAATTGATATCGGCTCTACAGCTTGCATCATGTTTTCTATTGTGTGTTTGCACAGACACAGAAGTTTGACCATGACAACCCCAGCGGTTCTCAAGGTCATCCTGGGTGAGGACAACTGCCAGAGAGTGGTGTTTGCCGGTGGCCTACCTGAAACTGTGACTGAGCTGGAGAATGAGATAAGGAGGCAGTGTCAAATTGAGAACCCTGTTCGACTGCAATTCATGGATCCACTTTTTGGAAACGACTTTATGAACTTGACTCACATCGAGGAAATTCAAGACAAAGCTCACGTCAAAGTGATCCACATGCCCTTCAGACCGGTGGATGCTGCTGCTGGTGGCTCTGGGGACAGTTCCCAATTAACTACAACAAATGTATCTAGTTACTCTGATGGATCTATTTCTTCTGGTGGCGATACACTCATGCTCTCCCCACCGTCCACTCCCACGAGGTTGGCATGGCCAGGAGTCTTCACTATTCCTGCTTTTCCATACGATGCAGAGTTGAAGCTTGAGAAGCACAACAAGGCCTACAGAGAAGAAGGAACACTGTTGATCATTGAAAGTGATCCAAAGCTCAAGAGTGACATACTTGAGGCGTTGCTTCAGGCGATAGTCAAATACAAAGTCTATCTCAAAGGTGGGGAAGTTGACACAGTTGCAGCGGCGCTCATCCAGAAACATCCATGTTTAGCAGAAGCAGGCTCATTTACTGGGTGTGGAGGATGGAAACGACGCATCAAACACAAGGTGGCAAACTACCGCACGTATCTCAAGAAACTTGGATGTCCTGAAGTTACCGTTAATGCCTTGAACCGTAAACCAGAGGATAAACGTAGTCCTGCTTTTGGTGTTAAGAAACCAAAGAGGGGGGAAGTGGCTTACTGCCCCTCCAATCCCTGTGGAGTGAGTGATCAGACCCTAGAGAACATTAGGGTTGAACTCCTGTCAGATGTTAAGATACGCAACAACAGGGAGACTGTTAGGGCTAAAATGGAGAGAACATTCACCTTAAGAAGACAAGAGGTTGTTGCCTCTGAACCCCGGGTCATCGATTTCATGACGAGATGGCCAGCGCTCTTCGACGAGACTGAGGTTAGTAAATGGTCTTCTGTACTAGGTTTGTTGTGGTGGGCCGTGTTCCTGGTGGCATGTTCTTGGATTCATCCTGGTCTTACTAGCCCCACACTGGGAACACCGTTATGTTTGTTAAAAAAGAAAGAAAAAAGTAGCCTACATATTCAGAGGTTCCATTTAGAATGTAGCCCACTAAATGTTGAACATACAGTACCAATAACGTACTGAATTAATAAAATTAGTGTTCATTTTGTGTGTAACTTTTTGTTTTACTGAGCATTACAATTAATCACAATTAATTAAGCATGTTATCATTGATATTTTACCAATAATTGAGCATACTCTCCAGATTACAGGTCACACTTGGATCTTAATTATGGTAGCGGATTTGGTCCCCACCCCCCAAAATATCTTCTCAATACTACTAGTACTGAATAAGTGCTGGAAGTGATATCTCCCTATATATCTATCTAATATTTTGTTACAAAACAGTAACGTGGGTCTCCCAGTCCTGCCGCTCTGCAGTAAACAGAAAATGTGTGGAATCCTCTCTCCAGATTGGTTAAAGAACTATCTGTTCTATTCCTAATAGATGCACATTTTGGGTTATACATTTTGACCTTTAGAATATTAAAAGTAAGCTAACGATTATTCATAAGTATGTTTTTCCATTAAATTTAACTTCCAAGTTACATATTGTATGTCTAGAATTGGCTTTTTCATTTATTTTGACAATCATGTACTGTCACTTAAAGAGAATTGCACCCGCACCCTCAGCTAAGCTGTTGTACGGTGGAATCAGTTCAGTTGAGGCAGAGACTAGCCGTGGTGACGCACTGTTTTTATACAGTGTCCTTTTTGATTAGTTTGATATTATCCAGCAAGAGAAAGAACAGTGGGTGTAACCTGTGACACCTTGTGGGTGTGGAATAAAAGTTGTTTGTGTTTTTCCAACCTTACAACGGACTTTGGAGTGGATGATTAAAAGCTATCAACTGAACACGTGTATGCTATGACTAGCAGCTAAGTGGGATTGTTGCTGTTGCAAGCATGATGAGCGGCTAAGGTAACGTTAGCTCTGGCCTCCAGGCAGCTGCAACATGTTTAGCATTGAGGTGATACCGGAGGCTGCCTTGAACAACAGTGTTCTTATCCACACTTCCATCAGGGAGTTTCTTTTTTATCCAAAATTCCCATCCACCAGGCCAAGCAACGCATTCTCATCTGCTTCTTCCATGTTTGTCAGCGCACTTCCCATATGTGGGGATTTGTTGTCTGAAGTGGTATGATTGCTATGCCTGGAATCCGTCCACTGAGAGACGTGGTCTCTGGAGTGCAAAAAAAAGTGCCATTAAAATGCGTAATTTTTTTTAACACATTTTAATCTCTAATTAATCGAAATTAACGTGTTAAAGTCCCAGCCCTAATATATCTCTCCCTCTCTCTCTCTATATATATATATACATACGCTCTGTGTTGAGTTTCAGTGTGGCTATTCCAGACATTTCTGTTTGGAAATCACATCTGCGACTGAGTTTGGTAGTGCTACCACCGTCCAGCGGCCAAATGCAATATTAATGGTATTACAGGGATTGAGAAGAGAAGCACCACCAGTGCAAAAATGGCAACACCATGACAACCCTATTCATTACTGTAATGGTAGACTTGAGTGTATGTCAATGTGCTTGGTGGAAATGGTCTAATGAATTGGTATGCATGTGATTTAAGATAAATGCAGAGTTCAAACGCATCACGGCCATCCCTCTACAATCGAAGTTCCTATCGCAACTGGACCTGCACTCTGAAAACCTGCTGAAGGTGTTTACAATGGAAAAGGGGCAGCGAAGGACCAGGCTGAAGGAATTGAATCCCATGGTCTCGGTAAGAAATGACTCAATTTCCCGGTTTTCATTGGCTCAGTGTAAGACATATTTTGTCGTACACTGATTGGCTGAGAGATTTGTCAGTGTAGCGGTATTTGACAGCCAGCCTGCCTGGGCCACTAACTTCCTCCCCCAGGGAAAACAGACAGGGCTCTGTGTGGAGGTCCGGAGGAGCGGAGGCCTGTGGTTATTGTTTGCATTTAGGAGTGGAGCTTTCTGTCACAGCTCGCTGTTGCCTTGTAGACGACTGAAACCTTTCACCAAAGTATAAATAAAAAATATGTGAATATTTTATTTCTGTCAAGAGACACTTGTCAAAAATGTTGAGCATCCTGCCATAAATCAACCTATAGTCTAGCTCACAGACCCTTGGATGTTATATCAGGGATCTGTTAGCAACACGTCTAGATTGTGTGGAGGGGATGTTGACAAATATAAACTTTAACAAAACTAAAGTCATGGTTGAGGGTGCAGGGATTTCAAGCCCCAGTGTCATCAGAGAATACATTAAATAGAAATCTAAGGGCGGGTTCACACCAGCCTTGTTTAGTCCGGTCTATCGGACCTTTCCCCTTTAGTACGGTCCGTAGGGTCGGTGTGAACGCTCCTACTCGAACTCTGGTGCGGACTAAAAACCGCGCTCTGGTTCGCCTGTGAGAGGTGGTCTCGGTCCGCTCTCAAGCGAACTCTGGAGCGGCCCATTTCTGGTGTGAACTCCACCCGGACTAGTCAGAGGAAGCACGTGATTTTTTGGGTTGATTTTTTGGGTTATTTCCTGTTTTGGAAGATACCGCGGAAGAAGAAGCTGCTTGCTAGCTGTAGTAGTTAGCTAGCTTATCTCGTCTCATTACCAGCGACATTACAAACAGACAAAAAGGACTAGTGGCAGGGTTTGTTTACTTTTGCCCCGACAAATTGTATGGCCAATCCACCTTATTTTGGCGGCCATGATGCACCATGGGTGCTGCTTCCTTCTGCTGTCCTCTTCCCCCGTTACGTCTAGCTTGACACAACACAGCCCGTCTAATGTACCCGTCTGTAAACGGTGCAGCTGAGCTGATAAATGCCGACTTGTTCAACGAGCAACAGGTTAGCGGATGTGATAGAAAACATTATTAGGCTACATTCCCAAAAGTAGTGTTATTTTGGAGTTCGACAAGGAAATGCGATGCGAGGAGGCACGCGCTGCAGTCATGGGCTGCAGTGCAGATTACCCCGCTAGCCGGGCGCTTCTCGCTCATACAGTGCACAGTAGTATCCAGGCAGCGTCAAGCCATCGTAAACACATAGCTGCTCACGTTCTAGTCCGGATATTGCTCCCAGAATTATTTTACAGCGGAGCCTCACAAAAATAAGGTGGATAACAGAACGAGATTTCTGCCCACGTGACTTTGGTTCGTGTGGGCAGGACTAGTGGATTTTGGCCTTGTGAACGCAAACCGAACCAGCTGAAAAACGAAACTATGTATCATCCTCTTCTCCGGCCCGAACCAATGACCCGGACTTTCTGGTGTGAACCCGCCCTAAGAAGTGTGCAAAAGTCTGTGTTGTAGAAAATTGAAGTTCCATTGGCATTTCGTAATCAATAAGCTAATAATTGCACGGAGGTCAAAACACACTTTCACCCACTGCATGAGGTTGACCTTGACCTGATACAGACAGGCAGCCCTGTAGGCTCCAAGTCAAGTCATCACCCCTCCTCTCTCTGTTTCTCTCTCACTTCCTTTGCCTATAAAGCGTATGTCAAATTGTGACATCGCCACTGAATACTTCGGACTCTGTAAATTTAAATCACATTAGTCTGCATTAGTTAGCATGGCTTATTTGCACCCATCCCAAAATGAAGTTGGTCATTGTATAAAGATGGATCTAAAACTATATCTGTTTTGTTAAACCCCACACATCTTAGAACACCATGTGCTCCTTTTAGTAATTGAACAGCATATTGCTAAATATACCGCTAAATATAAGTTTACAAAAGTGTTGGGGTGTGGAGTTGCTCTTGAAAGGCATGCTGTGCAATTCACTGGCTGAAACGTGAGTCTGTTCTGTCATTTATCTTTAAGGATGATATTGATGCGGGAAGGGAGTATGTTATCAACGGACTCTGCCTCTACCTCAACGAGGATCCTGATCTCCTTGTCCAGAAGTACATAGTAAGTCACTCCTACTGTACTGATGTACTGTATGTATACATATGTGTGCACGGTATACAGAAATCACGGGTGTCACGTACACAGAAGTCATGGTTTGGTACGTACCTCGGTTTCGGTGTCACGGTTCGGTACAATGGGAAAAAATTCACAAGGGTACGTTTGTTTTCATTAATTTTGAACCTATGGCGTTGATTTTTAACAATATAGTGTACCACCTAGTGTCATAAGTTGGTACAGCATGGCCCTGTAGTGTATTAAACCAGTAAACACTAACAGTGAGACTCTCTTGCAATAGGTTATAGTTTTATGTAGGGCTGGCTCTACGACTGCATATGGGGAAGCAGTCGGTTAAACATTTGAACATCCTTGCTAGTCGGCACCAAAATACTAGTCGGTGGAGAATTCTGTTTTTTTTACACCCCGGACCTTATTTCTAGCTTAAAATATGATGTTTTACTCACCCAAATAACTTTTGTTTCATTCGGAAGCCCATAGAAGATATTCTCTGCTGAGTAGAGTCAACATATTTTCTGTCACACTGCCGTTCACTATAGTTGTTCTATAATAGACAACATGGATTATTTATGTAACAAACCTCTGTGCTGCCGACAGCCTGCTCTGTTTGCTGTCCGAGTGTCCGTCACATTGATAGTGCTCCTCACACTCCTTGTGTATATACGTTATTCCAGACCGACGCAAATAAATACACACGGCCATTGAATTCATTGTCCATAATCTCGAGATCAGATATCAGCCAGCGGTGTGTTGTGTATGTTCTGTATGTCTACAGAGAAGTCGATCTACAGAGCTGTAGATTGACTGCTCTGAGCTCGAACTCTGCCCTGCAAGGTAGATTTCAGAGCGCAGGTTAGTAGATCTGTAGCATGCTACACAACATACACAACACACCGCTGGCTGATATCTGATCTCGAGATTATGGATGATGAATTCAATGGCTGCGTGTATTTATTTGAGCCCGTCTGGAATAAAGTATATACACATGGAGTGGGAGGGTGAGGAGCTGAGTGACGGACACTCGGACAGCAAACAGATCAGGCTGTCGGCAGCACGGAGGTTCGTTACATAGCTAATCCATGTTCTCTATATTATATAACAACCATAATAAACCGCGGTGTGACAGAAAATATGTTGTTTACAGAGTGCATTATGCATGCCCCGTCATAGCCTGTTCGAGGACTCTACTCGGAAGAGAATGTCTTCTATAGGCTTCCGAATGAAACAAAAGTTATTTGGGTGAGTAAAACATATTTTAAGCTGGAAATAAGGTCCGGGGTGTAAAAAAAATTAATTCTCCTTTAAATGAATAATTAAATAATCATAATAAACACCCACTACAGCCCCCCTGGGGATGTTTTCTGATGTGCACTGTTCATAAACAGCGCAAGATGATTTGGATATTGACTATTATGCCAAACGTAAGGAGTTAGTATTCATGTGTTCGTCGTAAAGCTACACGCACCGAACTGACGCCCATGCCATGACGTCACAGGACGAATACAAGTACCGTGACATCCGTAATTCACAATATATTTAAGTGGTAATCCTCTCTGAGCTATGTGCTTGATAAAGTCTAAATTCTTCACGTCTGCCATGTCTGAAAATCAAATTACACGTAAATAATAAAAGTAATTTGATGGCCTTTTTCTTATTGAAGAAAACACAATTAAGTCTACTGTCTAGCAACCTAAAACTTATGTACATGCGTAATACTGTGTCCTCTTGCTGCGGCTCTGCAGGAAACGCCGAGAGAAAGAGAGAGGAGTTCAGTTGGTTTTCTCTCGAGTTGTGCTGGCAATGTTCCGCTGTTATAGAGCTGTCCAATAATTGATAGGGCAAATTTTATTTCAACAATACTATCGATATTTCAGGAAAATATTTATGTATCAATTGTTTTTGCACCGTGTGTTCAGTGACACAATAAGAATACTTGGAGGACATAGGACATTATTCACCTCAGCTAGATAGATTAACCAGGTGCTGTTTGATGATGTCACTAGGTTGACTGTACTGTATGCGATATGTTTTTCCCCATGCTGGTGAAGGCATAACCCACCCATCTCTGCCTCTGATTGGCTGACTGCACTCGGCTGCTACACGGCTGCTCTCGCCTGCTTTCCAGGCGAGCCAAAGCCATCTCAAATGCAATGAAAGTGTTAATACCGTTGCTGTTAAGATGTTTGTCTTGTTTAATTATGTGCATCATGTGGTGCAGTATGTAGCAAAGGGACAGAGGAGGAACAATCGTAATATTAATTTTCACCATCCAGATAAGTACCAGATAAGTAGGGTCGTGTGCCCCCCCCCCCCCCCCCACACCTCGATATGTGAAGTATTATTACTGTAGGTATGCCTATCTTACTGTATTGCTTTTCATGATAACACACGCTGACAGGCAGATGATACGTCTGTTTTGTTGTTGTGACAATGCCGCTCTGTTTTTTTCTCAACACTAGGACAAGGATACAGCCTCAATCGAGCTCGCCATCAAAGCGACAACCTTGGGGATCTTCACCACCAAGCATTCTGCCACCCCTGAACTCGATGATGTTGGGGTTATTATCGAGGGTGTGGCAGTGCTGCAGGAGCTGGACAACATCCCATTTGCATGTGCCATGTTGATGGGCCTGATCTACGCATTGAACTTGCAATACCCCAAGAAGCTGCGCTTCACATTGCAGTTCTTTCAGAAGTTCCTTCTGGAGTTGGACGCATTTGAGCTCAATGACAAGCTTCAAACCTTGAAGATTAAACTGAGCCAGTGAGCAACTCCAGTCAAGGTGGAGATTAGTGTTTTTTGTTTGTTTGTTTGTTGTTTTTTTTGCTCCGCCCTCTCCTGATCTGGTGAGGACTGCTTCCTCCGAGACTTGTGCAGTAGCCAGCCGCTTCTTTTCACCTGACAGTGTGAACTTCACGGGTAGGATGTAGCACGTGGGAGGATCATCTGAAATGTTATAGGCGCTGCGCCTCAGGCTACCGTGTACACTACTGACGCTCTGCTCTGAGGAACGTGGACACTACTGACGCTCTGCTCTGAGGAACTTGTACATAGTGACGCTGTGCTCTGAGGAACGTGTACACTACTGACGCTCTGCTCTGAGGAACGTGTACACTACTGACGCTCTGCTCTGAGGAACATGTACACTACTGACGCTCTACTCTGAGGAACATGTAGACTACTGACGCTTTGCTCTGAGGAACGTGTACACTACTGACGCTCTGCTCTGAGGAACATGTACACTACTGACGCTTTGCTCTGAGGAACGTGTACACTACTGACGCTCCGCTCTGAGGAACGTGTACACTACTGACGCTCCGCTCTGAGGAACGTGTACACTACTGACGCTCCACTCTGAGGAATGTGTACACTACTGATGCTCTGCTCTGAGGAACGTGTAGACTACTGACACTCTGCTCTGAGGAACGTGTACACTACTGACGCTCTGCTCTGAGGAACGTGTACACTACTGACGCTCTGCTCTGAGGAACGTGTACACTACTGACGCTCTGCTCTGAGCAACGTGTAGACTACTGACACTCTGCTCTGATGAACGTGTACACTACTGACGCTCTGCTCTGAGGAACATGTACACTACTGACGCTCCGCTCTGAGGAACGTGTACACTACTGACGCTCTGCTCTGAGGAACGTGTACACTACTGACGCTCTGCTCTGAGGAACATGTACACTACTGACGCTCCGCTCTGAGGAACGTGTACACTACTGACGCTCCGCTCTGACGAACGTGTACACTACTGACGCTCCCGGCGGCCCGGGTGGCGGTCCATTCCCTCGCCTACCGATTATTAGGGTGGAGACTCTAGACTGACTGACAGACACAGACAGACACCACCCACCGTCTTAAAATTATGAAGCAATAAGCACTTAATATTTTATGTTATATATACTTGAACAAACGTTAAAAAGTTTCTGTTTTAAATAATTAAATAGCACTTTATTTCTATATTTTTTGAGATAAATAAAACACTATTTTTATATTTTTTTTACTATTTTTATAAATAGTATAAATTTACATTCTGTGAAATATTATTTTCTAGATTACACGCACATACAGCACGAGACGTATTTTCCCTGTGTTCCAGGGGTCTCTCGTTTTGGCTTGAGTTCCACAGAGTTTTGGATACTGCGACGCGTGCGCAACACTGTGATGTCCATTGTAAAAGGGTCTATTGAATTTGGCAACATTCAGAATTAAGCTACACTGCGGCCAACTTCAGTTACATGTTCATAAAGTTACTGCTGCGAGGAGCCGATGGCTGTACCCGGTCGGCATTTAATGTTAGTTACAAAAGCACGTCGACAGTGTTTTTTCACTGCCAGTAGCCTAGAGTAGGGTTTGACAGATAGCTAGTCCGACCGGTGTCAGCGCTCCCGGTCTTCGCTGCTCGTTAAAGATTTCAAATATTTAAACTTTAAAACAGTTTGGGGGTTTTTTAGCTTGAAAACGGCTTTCTGGCAAGTCTAAATGACTGCGGTAGGTGTACTCTACTTCCGTGTTTAAAACCGGAAAGACGATTACGAAATGACTGGGCAAAAAAAAGCTGTATCGGCAAAGAATAAGGTGAATAGGGCAGGGGTTTTTAAAGTCTGAGAATCTGGGCCTCCCCATCACAATTGTTATTTGATCGCATTGCCACTGACAAATTGAGCCAATTTAACTATCCCTTTAACCATCTTTTAATATAGATATTTTATTCTAATGTAATAATTAATGTAATGTTTAATTAATTCACTGAACCCAACCCCCGCCCCACTCTCCATCTTGAAAACCCCTGCAATATTTAAATGTTTTTTTGTCATATGGGTCAAAACTGTTTGTTGGAAATTGTGCTTCGTTTGTTTACTTCTGACAGATCAGATGGTTTTTCCATAGTTCGGAAATAAATAAAAATATTCTGCCCAGTTAGAATGTGTCACTGAACTGTTATTCATAACATTGTGTCGTGGTTGTTGAATCATGAACAGTGTATCATATTTTGGGTTTACAGTATTTTGTTTTTATTAACTTGCAATTCATGTGCAACCAATTTCTATAATTCAATTAAATAAAAGTTTTTATTTATTTTAGCTACATGTTTGTGCACTTACTCAAATGTCTTATCAAATGGTTCAAAGTATGTAATAACTTCACTGTACTTGTACAGTGACAATAGTTACTTAGTTACTTTGAACATTTTGATAAGACATTTGAGTAAGTGCACAAACATGTAGCTAAAATAAATAAAAACTGATTTAATTGAATTATAGAAATCGGTTGCACATGAAGTGTTTGCTTTGGCAGTAACCTATACAGTCATGTTGTGTCAACAAATAAAAATTTAATTAATCCAATGTAATGTATTCATGTTAAAATAAAATGACTGAATTATGTTGTGGGAAAGTGACTGAATTACATTGGAAGTAAAGTGATTGAATTACATTAGGCTAAAGTGACTGAATGATGTTAGAGTGAAGTGACTGAATGATGTAGTAAAGTGATTGAATTACATTAGGCTAAAGTGACTGAATGATGTTTGACTAAAGTGACTGAATGATGTTTGACTAAAGGGACTGAATTATGTTGTAAAGTAAATGAATTATGATGAACTAAAGTGACTAAATGATGTTGCAGTAAAGTGACCAAACCAAGTTAACACTTCCATACTAAGTTACATTGCATGGTTTTAATTTGATTTGTTGAATCAACATGAATGTATAGGTTGCTGACAAAGCAAACGATTCCTGTGGAACCAGTTGAATTGATTCAATCACTTAAATCCAACGACGTTTTTCTTTCAGTGCACACAACAAAGGCCACGGATCAACACAAGCTAGCTAAGTTGCTAATGCTAAATTGCTAACACTAGGTACCTGAAACTCTAACAAACCCGCTCGTCCCTCTTGCGATTGGTATCCATCCGACACACCGCTGCCACCACTGTAACCGACTCTTTAGGCTTTGCAGTTTGCACTCTTCGTAGAATAAGAACACGGAGGCTGCTGCTGATGTTGGGGCCGGTTGGGGCAAGACAAGAGCACCACGTCCTGCAAGCCAGCTAGCTAGACCACGAGAATAAGTGTCAAGAAAGACATGGCACACAAACAATTACTTCCGTTGCCTGCCTTCAAAAATAAAAGCACGCAGAGCTCAGTACTGCGTAGCTGGTTACAACATTAATTTTGACTTTTATTCTGAAAATCTTGACCGGTTTTCTCGTGGCTACCTTGACAGTGGCCCAGGCGTACATCTGATGCGAGACTGGGCAAGCCCATGCGCAAGCCTCTTTTACGCTTCGTTCACACAGACAACCTACGCCTTGCCTTGCCTCAACCCACGCCTACGCCGAGCTGGGCGTGAACCTGTTACACGCTTTTGCGATCACACCGCACGCCTTTTGCACGCCGAACCTGGAGCCGAGTCACAAGCGCCTCTCCTCTCTCCCGACTGTATTTTTTCACGTGTTGTCCAGAATTGTCATGGGTAGCCTCTAGGTAAAATAAATCGGATATATTTAATGTTCTATTGATGCTGGATATGTATAACCAGGTCTGACTATAGTCGGACATTTTAGAGAGGTGATCTTGCAAGAATATGTGCTGGCACAACAACATTGTCCATCTTGCTTCTTCGGTCGCTATTCTCTCTCATGAAGATTTGTTTGCCGACGGGGAGAAAGCCCCACGTGAGAGCCACCCGTCAATCTCTCTGTCTCTCTGCTCAACATGTTGTAGTAACTCCATTTTATTTTGAAATTCACTTGACTTTGCAATTTCCGACGGATATTGTGCGTTTTTCTTTCATGGCTTGACAGAAGAAGTCTGCCTGCACGCGCCTTGTCGGCTTCAAAATAGAACTCACGCCTATTCGATAAAATCGGCAAGGCACAGGCAAGGCGTGGGTACACGCAGGGTTCACGCTCAGGCGGCCGGTGTACACAGCCTCGTTGACTAAAACAGACGCCTATTAAAAAGCGTGGGTAAAGGCAAGGCATAGGCAAGGCTTGGGTCGTCGGTGTGAACCCAGCCTTAGGCTACTGTCAGTTTGAGTTTACCCGGTGCGCACCAAGCATCAATCACTCGATCAGCCTGAGCCACGAGAGGAAACTCCATAAAATAGTGTACACTACAGTAGTAACAAGTAATCATCAGAATGATACTGATAGACTACAGCACAGCTGCTGAAATAGCCGTAGCCGGGGCGTGCATACCCCACTGAACCCAGTTAGCGAGGCGCCCACACGCACACGCTTCCCAGTCATACATAGCGCCAGTGTCCCCGCCAGGCCACCACCACTGACAAACTACCATAAACAGCAGAGGCGACTCCGCTGCACCCCGAACGCCTCTCTTTACAGCCAGCTAGGCACCGGTCAAACAAAGAGAACTCTCTTTCCCCGAAGTCGAGTATGTTTCCCCCGTTCCCCTGAGATGCCGCTCGGAGAAGTAGGAGCGTGGGTAGCGCATCCCGTCTTCATTATGCAACGGGGGAAACTCACTCAATTTCCCGGTTGCAGGCGACTGAAAGTTGATAGTGGTAATTAACACATGAATTATGGTATTAATGAATGCTAGGTGTTGATGAGGAATTAATCCATAATGACATAATTAATAGTAATTCATATATGACTCAGTCTGTTCATCAAACATACCTTTCATTAGTTGATGATGCAGTAAGCATCAATTAATGGCTTAATTCATCATGAGTTAAGCATCAATTCATGCACATGTGTGCACCAGTATTGTAAAGTGTTACCGAAATTGCTTTCACACAAGACCAAGCAGCAAAGCCATATTTCCGCCTCGGAGTGCGTTTTCAGATAGCGTCCACCCCTCCTGGATTGAAATGAGGGTGAACGAGTGAGCCGCTGAGTTTCATTATTATAATTAATCAAAGTCTGACAAATTAAAATCGGTCATAGTCTTCCGTCCGACCTTTCAATAGTTCGACCACTCATGAGTTAGACTACCCAAAGATCCGCCCTATTATTTTAATCTCATAAATCCGACCTCCCAAAAATCCGACCGCAGTAAATTAGACAGTTGCGTGGGACTCCAGAGAGAGAGAGAGAGAGAGATTGACGCGTTAATTGACGCGGCTCATTTGATGCGCTGCACTGCAGGCATCAGATAGGCTACCAAATACCAACAGCACAGAACCACGAGTATTTGGGGGAAAATGTCACTAATTTATATCACAATGAATGACCAATGAATAAAAAGTTGTTATATCGTAGTTTTGAGCCCCTGCCAGTCAGAGGCTGTTAATCTCCTACCTGTCTATCGAGCAGTGTGGGGAAAAAAGGCATTGCTGCTGCGGGAAGCAATCCAGTCTATCCAAACTTTTGTCGATCTCATCAAGACATGCAGCAGGGGAATATATTTTGGTAGCCCATGTGTTTGTGTTCTCACTTGTACAGACAATAGAGTCGCGTTGTTTACACGCATGCTAACTGCCGTGAGATTAATTTGTTTGGCGAGATGGGCATGAAAATGAGAAAAGAGAGAGAGAGAGGTGAGGTGGGGGCGGAGAACTTTGGTCACTGCTGGAACCCTGAGCCAGAGCGCACAGAGAAATACACAGACTGCTTCTGTTGGAAGTGCTGTATATAGGCGGATTTACGCGAGGTCGAACTACTGGGTATGAAATCCGACAGTCGGAATAATGGCGTTAAAATGGTCGGATTAATGGAGGGTCGACATTATGAGACTACAATGATAAAACTTGCCGTAGACAACAATGGTCGGATTAGCGGGTGGTCGGAGTTATGTGTAGTCTGACCTATGGGGTGTCGTACTAACGCGTGGACCCCAATTAAATGATGCCGGTCACCAACCAAACCAATAGTGATGTGCGGGTCAGGGTTTTTTAAGGCCTGCACCAACCCAACCCGTCATTGGAGCCAGCCCGCCCCGCTCGGCCCATTAAAATATCTGAAAATGCCAACCCAACCCACCCAGCAGCCCGCGATGGCCAATTTAATGTAATATGTCTCCGGACTCAGGAGGAGCGCAGCAGAGCTCTCCAAGGTGTGCAAAGTAACTCTGTCTCTCTCCCCTCCTCTCTCTCACACACACAGACACTCACATGCGTGCGCGACAACAGTTACGTTGTTTGTTCTGTATTGATTAAGAGAGAGAGGGAGGGCCGAGAGAGTGGTGGGAGTGACGTTGCGATCAGCTGGTCATCGGGCACATCACATCGAGGGACACACACAGAGAGAGAGAGAGATAGAGAGATAGAGAGAGAGGAGAGATAGAGAGAGGAGAGATAGAGAGAGAGACAAACCAGTCAATTTAAAATCAGAAAACCAGTGGAGAAATTGAGATGGACGACGGAAAATTGGTCTATGAAGTGGAGAAGCACAAGGAGTTGTATGACGCCCGGAGTAAATTCTACAAAGACAACAAGATAACTTACACACAACAGGTAAAGTATGCCATGTGTAACCACTGTGTACATACAGTAAGTCTCCTGATCAATATATGGATTCTGTAGTATAGATTCAGTTAAAGAATAATCACTGTCATCACAAATTTCCACCATTTAATGAAGACGAGCAGAGTCGCTTTACTTTGAGCTGCGCGGAGAAATGCGCTCCTTGTGTGGACAGCCAAGCGTGGAAGTGTGCCAGAAGTGTGCTGAAAGTGCACTCCGCTGCGCGTGCTCGCGCGTACCGTGTCCG
>NC_139626.1:63799936-63918774 GCF_964638095.1 Poromitra crassiceps | reverse complement strand
TATTGACCGTCTGAACCTGAGCATTATAACAAACGTCTTTCCATTCATCATCTTCTATCTCTATATTCAGATCATTACTCTACGCCAATCTTTTACTTTCTGAGGACTCCTGAGACATCTTAACAACCTGCCCACGACCTTTAGAGTAATCTATCATCATCTTTTCCAAATCAGAGAGAGGTGGCAGTTCGACTGAGTTGTTTTGTGTCTTTGATATAAAGCTCCTAATCTGCAAATATTTAAAGAAATGTCTTGGCGGTAAATCCGATTTTTTTGCAAAAATCAGCAAAAGTCAAAAGTGTCTCTTCATCATCATACAAATCCTTAATTTTACGTATACCTTTGTTTGCCCATGATTTGAACCCCAAATCATGTGTCCCCGGTGTAAAGCTTCTGTTTCCCCATATGAATTGTGAGAGTTTTGCATCCGAGTCAAAATATTTCTTTGCTTTAAACCATACCTCCACTGTGTTTCTTACAAAGGGATTTTGTGTTTTTTTCTTTAGATTCTTAAGAGTGTCAGAATACAGGTAGAGATTCAGAGGCAAAGGTGATGTTGTGCTCCTTTCTATTTGCACCCAGGGTATAGCGGTTCGATTATTTGAAAACCAGAACATTGCTGCTCTTATTTGGGCTGCCAAGAAATACCAGTATAAATTGGGTAGTTTAAACCCACCTCTTTCATATGGCAAGTAAAGTAAAGTCAGGCGTACTCTAGGTCTTCTGTTGTTCCTGATCCACCAAATCTGATTTGAACGTCACTCGCCCCTCGTCATCAAATGCTTCTGCGCAGGAAAACCATGTCACCAACGTACGTATTTACTGACGCCCATGTCGTTAACATAGCAACGCATGCAGATAGGCTGTTTAGGTCTGGACACACAGATCCGACTTGAAAATCAGATTTGTGGCAGTGCGGACACATTCCCAAATCAGATTTGGGAAACCAATCAAGATAATGATGATTAATGACTTTATCAGCAAATCAGATTTGCCTGTAATGTAAACATGGCCTAAGTTACACTTCCTACTCTTACCACTCCTACTACTCCTACAACAAGTCCTCTTCTTCCCTCTGCTTACTCCTCCAAACAATCCTCCTCCGACACCAAACATAATATAAATAGGGGCAAGGACTGACCTTTGACCTTTGTATTCTGCCAGGTAAAACTACCTTTCCTTTCCTTCCAGCACATGAGCAGCAAGAGACACAAAGAGCGTTTGGCCGGCAAGCCTGTCAAGCCAAAATTCAGCCCCTACATTAAAGTCCAGCCCAGTGCTATCTTAGCGGTAAGGACTAACTACACACACTACACACAAACAAACACACACACACACATACACACACAGTTAGGAAAAGCCTTGCTCATTGACAACTCGGGGTAAGTTATCAATGGAGGGGAGAGTTTCATTCACCTTTCCCTCCCTGGATGTCCCAGCATGTCTGGGGGTTTGAGCTGACAACTGCGGGCACAAGCGTCACCTCACTCTGCCCCCATCCCATCCTCATCTGGCATCTATAAAGGCCCGTCCCAGGAGCTGCCAACAATCCACCCCGGCCTTCCACACACAGGCCACATGACCACAGACCACACTATTGTGGGCCTTGTCTGAATAAGCATCGCTCCAGAGGATTAACTTTAATGAACAGATATGTTTCACATGTGTTGAAAAATACCAGCACCAGATGGAAGTCATTTGAGGACATCCTTTAACACAATGGAATAAAGTGGAAATGGATGGGGTTATCCCCCCGGTTCAGCAAGCGACTGCCATTTCGTTCTCAAGTCAAAAACGCAAATGACAAAGCAGTTATCATCATTATTATTACCACCACAGTATTTTACATTGTGATAATATTACTTCTTCTCAAGATGTTTCTGTTGGATCTCTGCTCTAATTAGCTTGCAGTTCCTACTGTTTGCTGAAGAGGTTGATGAAAGTCATAGATCACACTTAATGTCCCTTTAAATATAGATTTGTTAAATGGGAAGAACCCATGCTATTTTAAATTTGGAGCCTTGACAGAGAGAAATAAAAAATAGATTGAAATAGAAAATGAACTGCTGTTCTGTTCCAGACTGTGAACAGGGGTCTTGTCTTGTGTGTCTCCCCATCCAGACAAAGCTGGCCCTGCAGAAGCATCTGTCCAAGGCCCTGCCGGCAGGGTTCCTGGCCGGTCCCTTCAGCCCAGCCGCCCTGTGCACCATGGCCTCTGGCCCCCTGTGCACCATGGCCTCTGGCCCCCTGGCCCTGCGGCCTCCTCCCAGCCCCACAGCCATGCTCCAGGGCCCCCTGATCAGCCCCACACTCTTCAGGCCTGCCCCAGGACCACTGAGAGCCACACACACACCCATCATCTTCTCTCCTTACTAGCTACGAGCCTACTGTCTACGAGCCAAGCTGAGCTAATCCTAGCCTGGCCAAAACTGGACTAGCGTAACAGTTTAGCCTTGCCTAGTCTGGATGAGGTCAAGCTAAAACACGGGAGCCCACGAGTGATGTGAGCGACACCAGGACAGCATATCAGCATGTCCAGTTTGGCAGCTTGGGGTCAAAGTGCAGTGTCCAAAATCCCCGGTGAGATCTCAGTGCTGACGGACCACAGTGTCTCACCATCATAATGGAAGGTCTATCGTGCAGCTGTTCCCTCTTCAGAAACTGTTGAGTGCATGATGCCCCGCCCCCTGGGATCTGGACCCCGCTGGAAGCCATAGCGACAAGCATCATTTTGTTTTATTAATAAGACTATGATAGACAAACACACTAGGCCTGTGTAAATGTTATTTATTGAGTGTCTGTTGCCAAAATACTATCACTTTGAGAGCTTTCTAGTTGTACTCTGGGAGAACAAGAGTCCTATCCTGTTTTAGATTTCGTCACAGAAATCAAGGAAATCCAGTTTATATTATATTATTCCCTGTGAAACTTCAATATGAAACCCCCAAACCTATGAAAACTGAGACACGCCTTTCTTTCTCTGAGGATATTGCAAATTGGCAGCTTTGTTTTGATATCCATTGTCTGCTCTGGACTCTTTTCTTTTTTAGTTAAATAGAAGTTCAACTTTTCTCTTTTTTGTCAGTCTGTCTGTCTTTCTCTCTCTCTCTCTCTCTCTCTCTCTCTCTCTCTCTCTCTCTCATTCTCTCTCTCTCTCTCTCTCTCTCATTCTCTCTCTCTCTCTCTCTCTCATTCTCTCTCTCTCATTCTCTCATTCTCTCTCTCTCTCTCTCTGTATAACAAGGTGACAATCAACCGCTACCCCGATATGATGCCAAGTATATTGACACAGATGGAGACTAGATGGAGGGGAAGTTAACTATTAGATTTAGTGCTTATGAGTTTATGAACTCTTGTTGTCTGCATCCACTCTGAAAAGAAAGCTCATGTTTGACATGAGCCATAAAAAAACTGTTGAGACGTTGGTGAGATAGCTGAGTTCAGGTTTTGCACAGCCTGATAGTGGCAGTCTTATGTGCTGTTCCCCAAAATATCCTCATCATCCTTAAATCCTTAAATATTACAAGTGGTTTTGACATTTGCAGTTAAACCTGTTAAGTTTTATAGTTGTATTAAATAACTACCTTCTCTCATTTTAGCAACACCCCCCCAAACACACACATACTCAATTGTGCTGAATCATCCTAAGCAATATGTATTTTGAAGTTGTATTTTAGTGTCACCTGGTGAAAATCATGACTAGTATAACTGTGCATCCATTGCAATAATGTAAATTATTGTTAATTTAAAAAAAACTTACTGTATTGTATATGACCTCATAAATACTATGTTTTTTTACACAATTGTGGTTGTTTCTTTCTTCAGACTGTCATTTTAGTGAGCTTTAATCCCACAAATCATTTCTGTATATTCATCATGGTTTTGCTGTGAAGAAGGCTAAAGTGTGTAACACGGTTTGATTCAAGGCACACATTCACTGACTTCTATCGTCAGTGTGATTGCAGGGGACTGAAAGGTGTAAAAAAAAAGATAAAGATATATAATATATACCGTATATATATATATGTGTGTGTGTGTGAATATACATTTTTAGAACATGAATGTTCCATAATGATCATTGTCCAAAATATTGAATAAACCATGAATAGATTGAATAAGTTGCTTTGAAGCCATCTTTCACCAAGTATTGACTCTGATACATTAACTCAAGCCAAGGTCATACTGTAAGTAGACTCCATAGTAGGTATAGACACCTGGCAATCCATTGAGATGTTCTAGACAGCACTCTAGCGCCATCCCCTGGTCAACCCAGGATAAGATCAACCGAAGTCCAAGTGTGGAAGTAACTAATACATGTACATTTACTCACATTACTGTAGGCAGCTTTTACCTCAATAAAAAACAACTTTTAAACAAGTGCTGTTTTTTCCTCATTATTTTGCGCTGGCCCACACACCGTAAAAATATTAAAGCATCAGGGCCTATAATTACACAAGATTGGACCTTTAAGTTTTTGTACCGTTCCTGATGTTTGGTTTGAAGTGGGTGTGCTCCAGACTTGTTACAGAATAAGCTCTGCGAACCAATCCGGTTGAAGTGCCTCTACCTTTCAAATTTGGCCGGGCTGGTTAATAATACATTTTTCTGTGGTGTGTGTGTGACATACTCAAAACACATTTATTTATGGTTTCCAAGGGCTTTTTAAAATGGCAAGTAACTTGTACTTTGAGGTATTTATTAACCAGGTAGGTTTCTCAAATGGTAATTTTCACTATTGAGTCCTTCTTTGAATGGGAGTAATTGCACTTATAGATTTTCAGTAGGCCTACCCACCCACTAGGCTACATTTATTGATACAGTATTCCATCCAGTACTTTTTTTTAGAGAAGACCTGTACAGAATCACATGACCTCTCTACAACCCGGAGGTATTTTGACTTCAAAGATATAATGATGCATATGAAATCTCTAGATTGCTCCCATAAGGGCAAGGCTGCTCAAAGAGGTAATCGATTGACAACAGCTATAAATAAATAGTCATGTCCAGCCCTCCAGCCTGGGATCCGTCTGCGCAGACGCAGACCACTGTTTGACCAATGAGCTCTGGCCAAACTTTGGAGCGACCTATTCCCGGAAATTGCGTGTGTTCGTAGCTCCTTTTGGGGGTAAAAAAAATGGCAGCTGTTGACATCGACATGCCGATGGAAACAGAAGCCCACATCCTCAATCAAGAGGACCTGGAACGGTAAACATTGTTTGTCTGCAATATTTAAACATGATGTTTGTTTCATGCGACAAAATCCAGAGGCGGATTTCCATGTGACACACTGACCTAGTTAATTCTCCAGCGGGGCCTCGGCTAGGCTAACGTTAGCAAACAACAATGCGCTCAGGTGGACAAGCTAACTTGGCTAGCTTCCTGGGAAACGCTATTATGTACGTTATTCTTCTGTAACGTTGAGTTATAGCGATAAGACATAACGTTGATCGGGTTGGCAAATGGCAGGCGTTGACACTAACGTTAGATTAGTTTCGATAAGAGTGGAAAACCCCACGAAACTACAGTGTTAGCTAATGGCAACTTCATGTCTAGTCTTGAACAAATAAATTGACGTGTTTGAGTCAGTGAGTAAGTTAAACTGCAGTTAACGTTGCCCAAGAATAAATATTTTGATGGCCATGTGGTAGCTATGACATTAGTTAATAACGTTATAGCTATTTCATTTGTTTGGGCGGTGACACACTGAAGTTGAAGACAGGCATTTGAAACATCAGCTGATAGCAGTTTTCCGCTTTCGAGAACTTTCCACGCAACGACGCAAGGCAGCTTGATTTTTAGCTTTCGTTTCTAATAACGTTAACCTACCACCGTCCTAAAACAGCTGACGTTAACTGTCGCGATTAACGCTTTAACGTTATACAAACTATTATAACAAAAAGATTACATACGAGGAATTTGACTGGGGACACCTCGGCATTCCGAAATGTCGGCACTCCGAAATACCGACATTCTAAACCTAACCTCTCCCACCCCCCATGCCTAAACCTAACCTCCTGCAGACTCTAACCCTAAACCTAACCTCTCCCACCCCCCACGCCTAAACCTAACCTCCTGCAGACTCTAACCCTAAACCTAACCTCTCCCACCCCCCACGCCTAAACCTAACCTCCTGCAGACCCTAACCCTAACCTCTCCAACCCCCCACGCCTAAACCTAACCTCCCCCAGAACCTAACCTCTCCCACCCCTGTAGGCTAAATAACTCAAGATGCTATGTCGGAAAGGCGGACCTAATATCTTTCGCAATGGCGAAACCTTTTTTGGAGATAAAAAGGGCCGCCTCGCCGAAAGCGTAGAAGTCAATGATCGGAATGCCGACACTTCGGAATGGCGAGATTACCCCGAATTGGACTAGTATGCAACCAAGACAAAAAAAAAAACAATACAGAAAGACAATCAGTCCCAAGGTGCAGTCCCGCCCGATGGTTTCCTGCCCAAAAGGTGTTCAAAAACCACCAAAACGCACACAAAACCACCCCAAATATTTTGAGGAGGAAACATGCCCAAAACCCGCCCATCTGGCAACACTGCCACTATCTATCTACTACTAAGAATGATAAGTGTCGGTGAGCAGTATTTTGTCCAGCCACAGCTATGACATTTTACATGCGATCGGCCGAAACATTCAGGGAGTGTAAACAGCACCCGTGCGGGGTGGCCTGACTGAGCCGGATTTTTTAATGATGTGATGTCACTCGAGCAATGATGTCATCAGTGATGATGTCATCCTTCCTGGCTGAGCAGACGGGTGGGCCTTAGTGGCCGAACACACCATACGCCAAAGCCATGCCGAACTGAAGCTTGAAGCAGACTCAAGCTGATCTGACGCCAAAGAAGTCACACCAGAACCACACTTTTCCTCAGTGGCCGGCGGCCCCTCCGACCCCTCACAAAATGCATTGAGTGCCTGCCTGGCAGCTCAGGATCAGTGTGCGGCACACTTGGAAAATAGAACAGGAGCTGAAATCAGATCAGCGTGGCTTTGGTGTGGCGTCAGCGTGGCATGGCGTGCGGCCGGTGTGAACGGACTCGCCTGTTAACAAGGACGCTGAATTGAAACTGCGTGGCTTTGGCGTTTCTTTGTCGTATGGTGTGAACGTGCACTAACTCTCCGGTCCACGTGCACTAACTCTCCAGTCCACTAGTATCTGTGAATAGTCCTCATTCGTGGGGGCTTTGGAGTCTTGTTGATGAGGCCGATGGCGGCTGGAAGGAAGCTGTTATTGTGACGAGGTTTTGGTCTTTACAGACCTCAGTCTGTAAAGACCTCAGTCTTTACAGACCTTACAGACCTCAGTCTCTTGCCGAGGGGGAGCATTTTTACGCCAAGGGGTTGTCTAGAGACTAGAGTTGCGTGATCTTGACCGCAGTCAGATCGTCCAATCGCCACCCTTTGACATCGGCAATGCACAATGTCATCGCACCCCCCCCCCCCCCCCCAAAAAAAAGAAAAGAAAAAGAGAACAGACGGCCAGCACTCAAAAAAGTCCTTTAGGTTTTTTAATACTTAGCTTGTACACCAGTAACAACGGACGCGTTTCAGCGGGTAGCCTTCAACAGCGTTATGCCGAGACAAGCGGACATGGCGTATAAATACAATCAAACCAGAACTACATTCAATAATCAAATCAGTTACCAGGTAAGCGTACACAGATAAGGACTTCAGAAAAGTTACAGAATATACAGAACATGTACATAGCATATATTCTACTAGTAGAATTTACAAATATAAATAATTACATATTAGATTAATTAAGGCCGGATATGCTTCCTGGCAATAGCCCTTCACAGAGAACAGGCAGAAACATAAAAATATACAACCGGGGGTCTAGTGGAAACAATGTAAAAACAAGATAGAAAATATATAAATATTTTGCTGTATATTTTGACATGTTTCTGGTGTCCGCGGTGATGTGTGTGTGTGTGTGTGAGCCTTGTTAGTAAGGTCTGATTGCAGCCCTGCTCTGCTTGCCCTTTGCTCTGCGTCTCAGTCCGTCTCTTTCTTCACTCTCGTTCTCCACTGGCTTGCCTGCTGAGCACCATCAGCTGGGAGTAACGTTGATAAGATAAGATACTAATAATGTTAAACTGAACATGAGATGCAGTGATATTGTCGCACCAATTAAGCACATGGACACACGTAGCCTACAGACTTTTAAAAGTGAGCCTCCCCCCACACAGCGACTTTCATCCTCGCCGTCATCTCCGCAAATCTCATGGCAGTTTAAGTATAGCAAACGTGTAAAATATAACGCTATACTATAGCAAGACTGTCTAGTGGACAACGTGACAATGCAATTCTAAACACATCGGCTTCTATAATAGATTTCCCTGCATCTCATACTAACTGAGATTAGATCGGTATTAAGTTTGGACAGACTGGAATGGATTGCTTTCATCTTCCCGCAGCACTGCACGACAGACACGTAGGACGATTAATTACAGCCTCTGACTGACAGTGGCGCAAAACTACGATCTAACAACGTTTTATTCATCGGACATTATTAGGTAAAGTCCCACTGATTGTCACACAATGTGTGAAATTTGTTCTCCGCATTTGACCCATCCCCTGGGGGAGCGGTGAGCAGCAGCAGCGCCGCGCTCGGGAATCACATGGTGATTTAACCCCCCAATTCCAACCCTTTGATGCTGAGTGCCAAGCAGGGAGGCAAATGGGTCCCATTTTTATAGTCTTTGGTATGACTCGGCCGGGGATCGAACTCACGACCTCCCAGTCTCAGGGCGGACACTCAGACCACAAGGCCACTGAGCTGGTCTGATTATGCCTGCCTCCATCTACATATAACTAGGGATGGGCGCGAGTACTCGGGTACTCGAGTACTCGTTCATAACGTCAGTACGCGAGTAACGTTTCCGCTGTCCGGGTACTCGCCCCACTCCCCACCCCTTTAAAAATGGTCTAAATCTACGCACGCATCGTTATGTGGATCTGCCAGCATGAACTGCACGGGCGTCAAGTCAGCCAGAATGTACAAGTACGTCATCCGCTTTGTTGATTTAAAAATAAAAGGCTTATTGTAACGTAAGTTGTAACCTTATTTATTTTGAGTAATGCGTTACAGCCATAGTTTCACGCCATATAACATCACAACGAGTATTTTGATACAAGGTTTGCTGCTTCGTTCGTTGAAATACCCTTTTCTCCTCCAATGTGCATACCGTAAATAAGCTATTTACTTTTGTTTAAGTAACATTATTTTGAAAGTTTTAACCGGAAGTTTTCCAGCTCATCCCGAAAATGGTGGCTGAAGATATGCTCCCGAAGGAGACAGATGCACGCTTCTTCATAGCGCACGCCCGATAAAACTCATTCAAAACTTTGCAGTAGTTTACTGACTACACTGTCGTTTCCCATAATATAACGTTAGTCACAAGAAATGTGGAGAAAGAATCGCTTTTTGGGAGACAATCGTTTCATGGTGATCACTATTTAGCTGCAGCTGTAATGTTAATCACACTGGTCAGTGGTCAGTTTTCACTTTTTGGCAGAACACCGGACCTTGTAATCCGTGGATTTACGTTAGTGTAACAGTGATCATAAAGTAAAATGGATGATACTGGACAATGGACATGTATTGGAATTGAGCCTTCGCTTGTTTCACAACAATATTGTCCGCTCCGAAGCGCTAATGCCATCCATCCATCCAACCATCGGCGATGCTGTCGAGGTAGGCTTTAGACGTTAGCTTAGCGTCACCTCACCTAATATCACAGTCAGTCAGTCCCTCTCCTCACATGCTCCAGGTAACGCTTTCTCCATGCAAAAATGCAAACGTTATGTGTGAACAGCCCCACACACAGCAGATTACCCCTGCTCCGTCATTACCATAGTAATCACACAGACCCCCCCCCCCCGCGCGCGCGAGAGTACTCGAGTACTCGTTCATAATAGAAGGAGAGTACTCGAGTATTTAAATTGCTTAAAATCCCCATCCCTACATATAACGTTACTCTTATGTAGTTTTGCACAGAGTAGTTTTGCACGCGGCATGTGGAGAATGGGAAGAGAAGATGAGACGGATCGGGGGACGGGCGACTGCGGGGAGATTTGTAATTAAAGATTTTTGTGGCGGGGCTCCTTGCGGACATCAGAAACATGTTTGAAGGCAGTAGCCTAGTAGCGTTTGTTAATGGTCTGGTCTGAACACACACTCTGCTCAGTCAAACTGCTGCTGTCAGGGAGCAGCCACACACGGGGGGCGGAGCCGATCGATCGGCTATGGAAAATCAATCGTCATTTCAGCCATTGAGTCGGCAATATACGATCTGATCGCCAATCGGCACAACCCTAGTCTAGACTCAACGCCAGACTCAGCCTTCATTCTTCATTCTGAGTCTTGAAGTGGCACCCGGCCTAAGGTTGTTGTCCGTCCCAAAGGAAAATCAGTGTTCCGAAATATTGCTTAGTTTCCAATACCGAGCCCCTATAAACATGCCAGAGCCTGTGATTTCTGTCTTTTCCATTGGATATGGCCGTTGTTCTTCTGTTTCCCAGCGGGGAAACAGCGCCATCTCTGCGGGTGAAAACAAACCCGTAATTACACATCCGGAAGAACAGAAAAATGTTCTTACTGGAAGTCTGTTGCAACCTAGTCTCGCTGGCCAGCCGCAGGTCTCCATAACTGGGATAAACCCTCCTCTGCTCTAATCTGCTCTCCCATTGGAGGCGTCGGTTTCAGACGCTGCCGGATTCCTGCTCGCCGCGTAAGAAGCTCTGTCATTGGCTCCGACCATGTCAATCAGAGTGGCTTCCGCTCCCTCCTCCCTGTGTGTCGCTGTAAATAGTGCCCTGCCGCCTCAGGGAAAACAACAACGCTAACTAGCTAGCAAGCTAACGGCAGAAACCTACACGCTAGCTCGTTGCTACACGCTGAATACGGCAAGTTGGATTGTTTGAAACTATTTTCCAAGGACACTGCCGCTAAGCGCCGCCCATCGCAATCCCACTATGGAGACCTGCGGCGCTAGACTCCTCGGACGGAAAGGAGAGGAGGCTGGCCAGCGAGACTAGTTGCAACCTAACCTGATCAAGGTCATAAGCCTCTGTTAGAAGCACAAATCTTTCTCTAAATATTACCTTCTGCTTAGCTGACTTGTTGAGAGCGGTGTTGACATGGTTTATTGCTGAATGGATTATAATTGGTTTGTATCGTATCTGTTTATTTGCACCTCCTGTAAAGTAGCTGTGCTGTCCCATGTTGTTTATTTGCACCTCCTGTAAAGTAGCTGTGCTGTCTGTCCCATGTTGTTTATTTGCACCTCCTGTAAAGTAGCTGTGCTGTCCCATGTTGTTTATTTACACCTCCTGTAAAGTAGCTGTGCTGTCTGTCCCATGTTGTTTATTTACACCTCCTGTAAAGTAGCTGTGCTGTCTGTCTGTCCCATGTTGACCTGAGTTGTTTCCTCTCTCCTCTCCAGTGAGGCTGAAGGCTTCAAAGAGAAAGGAAATGCCTTGTACATCCAGAAAGATTACTGTGAGGCGTTCAACTACTACACAAAGGCCATCGGTGAGAGTGCTGCTCCAAACTCCATACGTCTTGACACTGGAATTAAGTTCTCACTTCTCACCAGATACCTTTGAACTGTACCAGGAAAATGTTTACTGCAGGGGTGGCCAAACTACGGCCCGCGGGCCAACTGCGGCCCGCTGCCCGTTTTTAAGTGGCCCGCCATGAATTTAGAAAAAAAAAAAAAATGCTAAAAACGTTTTGCGCTTTTCTGTTTCAAAGTTTAAAACGGAAAACGAAAACGGGGGGAAAAACGGAAAAACAAAAACATTAAGAAAAAGAAACTGAAAAACAAAAACAAAAAAACGGATTCCCCCCCATTTCGTTTTTTCAATTTAAAACCATTGAAAATGGGTTATACTTGGGCACCCTGACATGGTCTATTTATATAAAAAAAAAAAAATGAATTAATGTTTAATACTAATGTTATGTTAAATTATCTCTGTCTTAACCTGTTGGCACAGGAAAAGAAAATGTTATAACATACAGAAATACCCATTGTAATAGGTGAGCGCATCAATAAACTATGTGTCATATATTTATTTAGGTAGAAATTCAATTTTTGATGGCACAAGGGATTTCTGGTCCAATTTTTTTGCCGCGAAAACTGCCGCGCTTAATATTGTTTGGCCCGCGACTCCTTATATTTTTCTGTATGCAGCCCACAACCAAAAAAGTTTGGCCACCCCTGGTTTACTGTGTTGACATGGGCCTATGGAGCCATACCTGCCCAGGGACTACAGTTGAAAACTAGCCAAGCTGGCTAAACTGGCACATTTACATAAAGGTTTATTAATTTGCACTGTCCCTGTAATTTTAAACTTAAAAATGAGAAATCTTAGCAGTAAGCACTGCAGAAAGTTTGCACTGCAGTAAGTACTGCAAAGATGGTTCCCTTGTCAGTAACCAGAAACAGAAATAGTTCACTGAAGACTATCTGTTCTGTCATTTGTACCTATATTTCATACAACAAAGCATGAAACCTGCTGTGTTAAGAAAAGGGCTAAGTTTACCTGTGCTTTTTTGTCCTTTTTCCCAAGATGCGTGCCCCAAAAATGCCAGTTACTATGGCAACAGGGCCGCCACTCTGATGATGCTCTGTCGCTTTCGAGAGGCCTTAGAAGACTCCCAGCAGGCCGTGCGGCTCGATGACTGCTTCATGAAGGTCAGTTTAAACAGACTCCCAGCAGGCCGTGCGGCTCGATGACTGCTTCATGAAGGTCAGTTTAAACAGACTCCCAGCAGGCCGTGCGGCTCGATGACTGCTTCATGAAGGTCAGTTTAAACAGACTCCCAGCAGGCCGTGCGGCTCGATGACTGCTTCATGAAGGTCAGTTTAAACAGACTCCCAGCAGGCCGTGCGGCTCGATGACTGCTTCATGAAGGTCAGTTTAAACAGACTCCCAGCAGGCCGTGCGGCTCGATGACTGCTTCATGAAGGTCAGTTTAAACAGACTCCCAGCAGGCCGTGCGGCTCGATGACTGCTTCATGAAGGTCAGTTTAAACAGACTCCCAGCAGGCCGTGCGGCTCGATGACTGCTTCATGAAGCTCAGTTTAAACAGACTCCCAGCAGGCCGTGTGGCTCGATGACTGCTTCATGAAGGTCAGTTTAAACAGACTCCCAGCAGGCCGTGCGGCTCGATGACTGCTTCATGAAGGTCAGTTTAAACAGACTCCCATCAGGCCATGCGGCTCGATGACTGCTTCATGAAGGTCAGTTTAAACAGACTCCCAACAGGCCGTGCGGCTCGATGACTGCTTCATGAAGCTCAGTTTAAACAGACTCCCAGCAGGCCGTGCGGCTCGATGACTGCTTCATGAAGGTCAGTTTAAACAGACTCCCAGCAGGCCGTGCGGCTCGATGACTGCTTCATGAAGGTCAGTTTAAACAGACTCCCAGCAGGCCGTGCGGCTCGATGACTGCTTCATGAAGGTCAGTTTAAACAGACTCCCAGCAGGCCGTGCGGCTCGATGACTGCTTCATGAAGGTCAGTTTAAACAGACTCCCAGCAGGCCGTGCGGCTCGATGACTGCTTCATGAAGGTCAGTTTAAACAGACTCCCAGCAGGCCGTGCGGCTGGATGACTGCTTCATGAAGGTCAGTTTAAACAGACTCCCAGCAGGCCGTGCGGCTCGATGACTGCTTCATGAAGGTCAGTTTAAACAGACGATCATGTGATGCATGATGCGGTCGATAACAAGGACAAGAGAATCATCCTCAGCGTGCGATTCTCTCCGAACCCTGGTTGCACCTGTACAGTAGAGTAGAGATTGTTATTGTAGAGGTTTTATATCCTAACAAGGAAGTGTTTTCATTACTGCCCCACAGGGCCATCTGCGTGAAGGCAAGTGCCACCTATTTTTGGGAAATGCCATGGCAGCTAGCCGCTGCTTTCAGAAGGTTCTGGAACTGGAGCCCAGCAATAGCCGGGCCAAGCAGGAGGTGAGGTTTCTCCTGATGCCGTTGCTGTTGAAGACCAACTTCACTTTTCACCTTTTATTCTGTCCCTGTAATAAATAAAATAATAATAATCTTTTGAGTCGTTGGGGTCTTATGCTGCTAATTTTACACTCTGTGTATGAAACTGTGTATTCTCACTGTTAAGATAGTGCTGAGTATTGCTGTTTTGTAATTGTTTTTCAGCATAAGAATGCCACATCAGTCCTGGAGTATGAACGAATGGCAGACTTTGGCTTTGAAAAGCGGGATTTCAGAAAGGTACCTAACATCCATTGATATCATAGAAACCTCTTGTCATACTGTTAGTTTCACTGCAAAGGTATATACAGGGTTCGTACGCTCATGAAAAATCTGGGAAAGTCACAGAATTTGAAAATTGTAAATTCCAGGCCTGGAAAAGACATGGGTCAAAATGACATCAAAATGTCAATGTCAACACACAGCAATGAGCATTCATTGTGTGTGTGTGTGTGTGTGTGTGTGTGTGAGAAACACCATGCAGGCTCATTTAACTTCACAAGAGACCCATTTTACATCAGAAAAACATTGATAAATACACTTTTTAAATTCAATTAAAATGTCAAACAAAGTAACTTTAACCTCCCTATAACCTATAGTGATTCATAATCAATTAAATCTAATAAGAATAATAATGTTTTTCTGCCAAGCGTCATTCATGCAATCAATGTTATATCTATATCGTGATATGAAACTAGATATCGTCTTTGTGATATGGTGATATGGCATATGTGTTGCCTGCCTGCTTTTAAAGGCTGCATTACAGTAAAGTAGTGTCATTTTCTGAAGTTACCACCAGCCACCAATTTAACAAAGAAGACACTGTAGCTCCATTTTAGTTCATTTAATAGCTATCCACAAACATCGTCATTATAACCACTAAAGGTGCGTTCACACCGAGATATTTATTTTTCGCTCTGTCGCTCAAGTCAACCCTTTGGAATCGCTCTGTCGCTCTGTTCAAATCGCTCATCAACAGGCACACGAAATGACGGACATGTGGGGGATATAACGTTACGCAATGTCATGATATTTGTCCACTACGAGCCACCGTCATTGTTTACAAGCTAAAGCCTATCCGCGTGCTCCTAACGCGAGCTCCATACCGGTAGGACAGACTTCACTTCATGTCAGCTGTCAGGCTGTCAATGTGGTTTGTTGCCACACAATAAACCAGCGGTTTGTTTCAAGCCAGTGTGATCCTTGACTCACTCTCACACGGCAGCCAATCAGCGTTCAACAGCGAGCGACTGATGGCAGCGTATTTTCGCTCGAGTTGGGTTATTTCATCTCAGGCGACGAGCGTATTTTCTCCCTATCGCTCTGTCTCTGCCGCTCGGACGCCCAGCGATTTTTCTCCCAGGCGAATATACGCTCAATCGCTCGTTTGCATTGACTTCAGAATCAGAATCAGAAAGACTTTAATGATCCCCGGGGGGAAATTGGGACAAGTTACAGTTGCTCGTTCACATAACACAGATAGCATAAAATAAAATAAAATACACAGTAGTAATGCGATAGTAAAATAAGCAGAATGAGAAGAAGAAAGAACACAACATAACATGGAATAAACAGTATAACAGTATAAACAGTAAACAGTATTAAATGCAATAGCAGCAAAATAGTGGAGTACGTCTAAGTAAGCAATACGTATAGTAAGTATAACTTACGTGCCAATTGTCATTATTGCACACTGAACTTATATTATTCGGCCTGCCCCATACGTTACACGTGGCTCAGCCATGCACTTTTCCAGTTAGCCTATCTTTATTGCACACTGAAGTTATATTATTCGGCTTGCCCTATACGTTACACGTGGCTCAGCCAGGCACTTTTCCAGTTAGCCTATCGGCTGGCTCAGTCTCAGGGAGACTGAGCGTCTCCGAGGTGCTCTTTTAAGAGAGGCATTAAATAGACCAATGGCCACAGGCAGGAATGACTTCCTGTGCCTCTCCGTGTTGCATCTGGGTGGAATCAGTCTCTCACTGAATGTACTCCTGTGTTTGACTAGCACGCCGTGGAGTGGGTGCGAGTCATTGCTCATGATGGAGCGTAGCCTGGATAACGTTCTCTTCTCTGACACCGCAGTCAGAGAGCCCAGATCCAGCCCCACAATGTCCCTGGCTTTACGGATCACTTTGTTAAGTCTGTTGGCATCCGCTGCCTTCAGCCTGCTGCCCCAGCACACAATAGCATAGAGGAAGGCGCTAGCCACTACCGACTCATAGAACATCCTCAGCATGGTCCGGCAGACGTTGAAGGACCTCAGCCGTCTCAGAAAGTAGAGACGGCTTTGCCCCTTCTTGTAGAGTGCTTTGTATGTAAACTCGACGCCAGCATTACTGATGATTATCAACAATCTCATTGTGTAAATATATTGTCCAGTGATTTTGTCCATATCGCCTAGGCCTACTTATAACTGAACATTTAGCCCACTTCGTAGAAAATACAGAGACATATATCACCTATCACCATTCAGCCTAAAAATACCAAGATCAAAGTTTTCAATTATTGTTATCCGTTAGTAGTTACATACTCACTTTTTCATATACATCCACCGAGACCTCACAAAATGTTTGGTCATGGAAATTTGGTTTAAAGTCATGGAAAACCATTGGTCAAAAATGTGTATATGAACCCTGTATATATGAACAATATAGATGGTAAAATGGTCTGCATTTATATAGCGCTTTTATCCAAAGCGCTTTACAGTCAGTAGGTACATTCACACACCGATGGCGGCAGGTTACCACGCAGGGTGCTGGCACACCAACGGGAGCAATTTGGGGTTCAGTGTCTTGCCCAAGGACACTTCGACATGCTGACTGGAGGAGCCGGGAATCGAACCACCGACCTCTTTTATCCAAAGCGATTAGTGGACGACCCGCTCTACCTCCTGAGCTACAGCTCAGGAGGTAATATTATATTATAAATATATTATAAATAATATTTAGAAATTTGTTAGAAATACCAACATTTGGCTCTTCATCATGTTTGAATGTAATTGCAGTGTGAGTAGTTTTAGACCTAGTGTTTGACAGTGTTTCTCCTGTCTGCCCGTCCTCCAGGTGGTGTACTGTATGGACCGGGCCCTAGGTCTGTCCTCTGCCTGCCACCGCTTCAAAATCCTCAAGGCGGAGTGTCTGGCTCTGCTGGGTCGCTATCCGGAAGCCCAGTCAGTCGCAAGGTAGAGGCAAACAGGCTTTTTGGCGTTGTGGCTGTGCTGTGGTGGGTGATTATTGCGCCAAAAAAAGCGATGCATATTTCCCCCCCCCATTTTCTCTTAACTATTGTTCACTTCGGATTGAGTTGAGCTTTTAAAGAGCAAATCAACACTAAATCGCTTCAGGCAGATTTTCTATTTGCTTTTTAAACAATGGCTCGAATATATACAATATTTACAGCAGATCCTCTATCCGTTCTCTCGCAGCGATATCCTGCGGATGGATTCCACTAACGCAGACGCGCTGTACGTTCGAGGCCTGTGTCTTTACTACGAGGACTGTATCGATAAAGCTGTGCAGTTCTTCATCCAGGCTCTGCGCATGGCTCCTGACCACGAGAAAGCCCGGCTAGCCTGCAGGGTAAGTTTGTCAGCTTTGTCACCCGGTCATTCCTACTGAGCTGCAGGGATCAAGCTGAAGCTTGCTGGACCAAAGCGTGGAATCAACAGAAAACAAACTGGGCTTTTGTTTAGGGGAAGAGTTGGATTTGTCAAAGTTTTTTCGAAACCATAAGTTATTTTAAGATCTTACATAATGCATATTCTCATATGAAATACTATAATATTGCACGGCAAATTCTGTCATGGAATACATTTGTGAAAACTTGTCATAATACAATATCTGACAATTCACATATGACATTTGCCTCTTAGAATTACTCATCTATTGTGGCATGATACAAACTGACAAGATGATGTTGAGCAACATGGTTCAAATTGAGTCAGCGATGCTACAAAGAAAACAGAAGGGTTGAAATTGACTGTGTTCTCTGTTCTGTGTTCTCTGTTCTGTGTTCTCTGTTCTGTGTTCTCTGTTCCGGGGGTTCCCAGACGTGCTCCAAGACTTTGATGTGAACGTTGCTCTGCTCACTCATGAAGCCGACATATTTAGAATATTTTAGAGGGTTCATATTTGTTTGATATCGACTGATTATTCTCCTCCCAAATCAGAACGCCAAAGCCTTAAAAGCCAAGAAAGATGAAGGCAACCAGGCATTCAAGGACAGCAGCTATGATGCAGCCTACCAGCTGTACACAGAAGCCTTGAAAATAGACCCCAACAACATCAAGACCAACGCAAAGCTCTACTGCAACAGGGGAACGGCGGGAGCCAAGGTAAAGAGACCAAAATCACACCCAGGTGTTGAAGTAAGCGGTGCAGGTTTGCGTGCGCGTGTTTCACCGGCTTTGAGCCGCTTTCTGTGTCCCAGGGTATCAGCGGGGTCTTGAAAAGTAGTAAAAGTTGATCAATCAATTTAGGGGAAATTAAGGCCCTTAAAAAGTATCAAAAAGTCTTACTCACATTTGAGAGGTATTAGCTATTGTAGTAGTTGTTGTAGCTATTGTGCTGATGGTGTTAAATGAGAATATGCTATTGTATCATATCATAAGCAGACTTTGTGATATCAGCAAATATTGTATAATTGTCCAAAGAATCTACGTATATAATATTGTATCGTGATGAAACGTGATTTTTTTTATTTTTTTTATTTAACCTTTATTTATACAGGGGAGAGCCCATTGAGAGCAAGCTCTCATTTTCAAGGGAGCCCTATTACAATGAAGACATTTACAGCAGTTGTAGGTAACAGACAGATAACAATAGCGAAAAACAAAGAGGTAAAAAACATTTTCCACCCCTATCGCTGATGTGGCGAAAGTGACGTTGAGCTCTTAAAATATATTGAAAAGGTCTTAAAAGGTATTGCATTTCACTTCAGGATTCCTGCATGTACCCTGGGCCCCGTTCCAATACCCATACTTCCATACTATTTAGTAGGCAAAAAAAGATTTAGTATGTCCCAATACATAGTATGTCAGATGCAGTATGCCAAGAGTACCAGGATGTTGTACTACATCAGCTCCTATTTCGGAGTATGCATCGATGCATGCTGCTTCAGCCAAACTTCCCCACAATCCTTTGCGCAGCAGGAAGTTATGTCTTCTTCTTCTTCTAATGTTTTATGGCGGTTGGCAAACAACTTTTTGTGCATTACCGCCACCTACTGGAGTTACGTCGCACTGACTGAGCTGCGTGTTCATGAATGAGATAATTAACTTTAAGAAAGCCTTGAAATATGTTAAAACCAAACAAGCATGGTGTGTACCAAAACATGCATATCTTGATTCCTGTTTAGATCTCTGACTTAATGTTTTTGCTTTATTTATTTTATTTTGTTTATTTGATTGTCTGTTCCAATTTTGTAAATGTTTAGTCTGAATTTTTTGTATAATGTACTGTTTGTTACTGCCAGACTTTGTTTATTGAATAAAAAAAATAAAAAAAATAAAAATAAAAAAAATGTGGCGCTGCGGACATCGGCGGAAGTGAGCAAGAGGTCGGAGTTCAGGAAGCTCACGTGACGACAGATGTAGTGTGTCCCAATAGTATGCATTTTGCATGCATGCTGCACACTACAATCCATACTTTGTGAGGGCAGCGGCAGTACATACTACAAGAAAGAAGTACAAGTATGGGTATTGGAACGGGGCCCTGGTCTCCAATCTGGCTTCCTTGTAGAGCCGGGGGGAGGAGTCTAGTCTACAGCCGGGGGGAGGGGTCTAGAGCCGGGGGGAGGAGTCTAGTCTACAACTCGTGCGCACATCTTGGAGCACTGCTCAAATGCCGTGCTCACATCTGGGCTCAAACGGATGGACAGACGCACACCGTTTCAGTGCTCGATGGCGCTCTTCCCTCCTCTCCACTCTCAGCTCACTAGGGGTGCTCCAAAAAATCGATTCTGAAAGGATCGCAATTCTTAATGCCACGATTCCTGGATCGATTCCAAACTCCAAAGAATCGATTCTTAAAATTGTAAAAAAAAAAAAAAAAAAAAATTTTTTTTTTACAGTGCACCTGAACGCAACATGGAAGATACCGGCTGAATAAGTGTCCAAATGTTCATGTGATTTGTGTACTGTACTGCCACGGTGCCACCACCTCTTGCACTTAAGAACTCTGGTTAATGTATTCCCCCCAAAACCTATAAATCCTTCTCAAAGTCTATAGATCCCCCCCAGCCTATAAATCCATCTTATCTGAAGAAAATAAGGGGGGAATTCCCCCCTAGTTTGCAAAATGAATTTAGGCCCTGACTGTAATACAGAAGTTCAATTTGAAGTTCAGCATTAATACATTTGTCATTTTTTGTCTTATATTTACCTTTGTGTGTTATTGCAATATAAAACTACATAATTGAGAATCGATTCTAGATTCTGGAATCGAGAATCGTTGGAATCGAGAATCGATTCTGGAATCGGATCGTGACCCCAGGAATCGGGATCGGATCGTGGCTTAGCCGGATCGGAGCACCCCTACAGCTCACTGTCGTTTGCTTCTCCCTCATCAACAGCTGAAGAAACTCGATCAGGCCATTGAAGACTGCACCAGTGCAGTCAAGCTGGACGACTCTTACATCAAGGCGTACTTGAGACGAGCCCAGTGGTATGATATCCCTCCAGTCTGCTATCCCTCCAGTCTGCTCTCCCTCCAGTCTGCTATCCCTCCAGTCTGCTATCCCTCTAGTCTGCGTACATTACGGTAGTCTTCTATTGTGTTTTTTTCTCGAGTGTTCTGCAGTTGTTTGGAGTGACTTTGTGTGTCTGTAGTTACATGGACACAGAGCTGTATGAAGAAGCTGTACGGGACTATGAAAAGGTCTACCAGACGGAAAAGACCAAAGGTACCCTGCTGTCGGGTGTCGTCTTGTTTTCGTACATTTATTTGTCTAAAACAAACGTATTAGTCGGCTAGGTTTTCAGCTGCTCACATAAGGCTTGCTTCTCTCTCCCTCTTGCTCTGTAGAACACAAGCATCTGCTGAAGACAGCCCAGCTGGAGCTGAAAAAGAGCAAGAGGAAAGATTACTACAAGGTGCTGGGGGTCGGCAAGAACGCCACCGATGACGAGATCAAGAAGGCCTATCGCAAACGAGCCCTTATGCACCACCCAGGTATCCTCTTCTTTTACACTCACATGGCCCATGCACTAGGGATGTCAGTTCTCGGGCAATAATATATATATATATATATATATATATATATATATATATATATATATATATATATATATAATATATATAAATAAATTATATAATAATAATTTATATAATATAATTTGTCTTAATTTCCCCTCAGGGATCAAAGTTATTCTGATTCTGAATTGATGGTATCACATGGTGAACTCTGTTTATGCAAAACACCAGCTAGCTTTGATTATGTTTAATTGTGGTCTGTGTCAGTTGTGGCGAGCTCTTGATGATGGGTGACTTGCTTTGTCGCTGCCTTGCAGACCGCCACAGTGCGGCGACTGCGGACGTGCAGAAGGAAGAGGAGAAGAAGTTCAAGGAGGTGGGCGAGGCCTTCACTGTGCTCTCCGACCCCAAAAAGAAGGTCCGCTACGACAATGGACACGACCTGGAGGACGATGGCGGCTTTGATCGGGGAGGTAAGTGCTTTATTTCTTCATTTCTATTTTTGTTGGATGAAAGAGAACGTATTTCTGCTCTCGTCAACGCTTCATGCAAGTTTTCTTCAAATGGTGAATTTGAGAGTACCGTAGTATAACAAGATGTATGACCAGAGACTTCACAAATGGGCATAGCTCAAGAATAGAATGACCTGACCTGGGCATGGGTGAATGGTAGGAGGAGCATTGTGTTTATCAGAGAAAGGCAACCAATTATAAAGAATTTAAAGTGCAGCTGGCTTGAATTACCCAAATAATTTGTTTACCTCAGGCAGGCAAAGTATGAATCATAAAAAAACACTAATTACATCTGTTATAACTTATTTCCAAGTATACTGTAAATCTAGCCTCTGCTTTTGAACAGGGCAGAGGCAGATCATTGCATTTGTATTTGTATTTTATTTGTATTTGTATTTGTATTTGTATTAAAATGTCTTGTATATCCATAATAAATGAAATCTAAATATTTCAGTAGATTTGATGGTGAAATGTGAGTAGAGAGAGTAGGTTTGAGTCAGATTGAATAAAAGCAGTGACTTTCTGTTATGTTTCCAGTGCCGCCTCATCATCGTCCCCCTCTTAAAGTTTTTGTGCATTGTAGAGCTGCAACTAACAATTAATTTGTTATGAAACTGTTGATTATTAGTTATCAGATTATCATAATTTACAGTAAAACATATTTATTTTATACAAACTTTTAGGAGGAATACCATCATTAGATTTAAATTATGTTTCAGCTTATTATTGCCTTCAAGACCAAAATAAACTACTGCTTTATGGCTATATTTCTAGCTACATAGCTACAATAAAAGATAAAGCACTCATTTCTAGGCAGGCAGCCACTGAGAAAAGCAATTTGTCCATGAAGAAAATGGTAATTGCCAAGATTTTGTGACTATTATTATTGTTATTATTATTATTAATAATAAATAATAATAAGTTAGCTAGAGAGGGTTTCTTTACAGTGTTCTCAGACTAAAGGTCCTTTTACACATCGGGAGCGTTTTTTTCGTGCAATTAATTTGCACATCAATAATATTTTCCGAACCTATATCAGTCAATGCAACCGTGCATACCAACGGCGAAGTTTCGCTGAGCGTTATTGCGGGGTTTATTTTTTCGAACCATGGTTGATTTTTCAGAATTTCGCTTCCGACGTGTACACATCTACGTCGGGGGGGGGGGGGGGTGCGGTGGTAAGCACTGACGCCTCACAGCTCGAAGGTCCTGGGTTCGATTCCCACCTGCGACGCTGTGGGCGCTGGAGTTGTGACCCCCCCATATCTTCAGTGCCTACCAGTGGGCTATCTCATCGAAAGGGCCTTTCTGTGTGGAGTTTGCATGTTCTTCCCGTACCCCCCAGGGGGTTCCTCCGTACATAACCCCCCACTAAAAACATGCAGAAGATCGTCATCCGACCAGTGACGACAACATCTGAAGTTGGTCCAATGATGGTCCAATGAAGGTCCCCAGGGGCTGGAAAGAAATAGCGACCACTGCTCCTGGCCTGCCCCCTGGAGGAAACGACAAGCCTGGATGGGTCAAATGCAGAGGACATATTTCACCGGCCACCAGCATGAGTGTGTGTAGTGGCCACATGCATGTGTTGTAGTGTGTTGTGTGACAATAAATACGGGCTGCCGTCTGAAAATCGTGTTTAATCGTGTTTATCTGTGGCTGTGATTGACAGGTGGGTCAAAACTCGCATCGCAATTTCGTGCCGTATATTCGCATCGCTCTTGATGTGTAAGGACCTTTAGGGCAATCAGTATTTTTTGGAATGGCCCCCAGACCATGACAAAACCAGACCATGACAAAACAGACCATGACAAAACCAGATGCACACAAAGCCAATGGACTATGGTCAATTTATTCAAGAAAGATAATAAGAACACTCAAATACTAGGATGGGGAAATCACAACGTTGACAAATAGTTGCAGCCATAGTACTTCAGCTGCTCTTGTGTGGTGACTGAATTTCTGTTTTGGAGATAAAAAGTAATGGTCGAACATTCTGCAAAATGATGCTTTGATTTCATTTCCCGTTTACACACCTTGTGAATAATTGTCTTGGGTGTTCTCTTGTTTTCTCTCTAGATTTCGATGCCAACAACATCTTCAGGGCCTTCTTTGGTGGCCAAGGCCAAGGCGGCGGATTCAACTTTGAAGCCAATAATTCAAGTATGTAGACGTCACTAAGTTAGTTTATTGAAACTGAGAAAATGGGTCACGTTACATCTTATTAATTATGAATTCTTTGTTTTCTTTTTCTAGACGCCGGACCTGGAAATTTCTTTTTCCAGTTTGGTTAAAGTGAAGTTATCGTGCGGGAACATTGCAGCCCTGCAGTGGACAATATTATGTTGGACTCACAATCACCTCCTGATTTGTTTCACAGAATCTCCTCACTAAACCTTTTCCAGAGTTTTTTGGTTATTGCATCACCTAAATTTACTCGTCACGTCACAACAAAACTAACGGGTTCAAAGTTTTTAATTAGGAAGGGAACATTGTAGATAAGGATTGTTATTCCTTTAAAGTTAACAAATGGTTCAGAGAGGTGTGGATGAGCTTATCTCAGAGCATGTCTGTATTGCCAAAATCTAAATAGAATCTAAACTTGTAAAACTGCCGCTATACTTTGATCAAGGTGATCCAAATACTAAGGGAAGGGATGCATCGGAAGGGTAAGCGCCATAGATGATTAGTCTTAAGAGTACTACATAGTTCGAGTTTTTATGATGCTCCTGGGACAGACTTGACTACCTGTAGAGCAAGAATCAATGTAATTTTGGAAGGTAAATGTCAAAACTGACCTCAGGACAGCACTTGAGGACAATGCTGTCCTGTTGTGAGTGGGTGTCCAGTCCAGGTTCTATTGGCTCACTCGCAGACTGTAGGATCAATCAGCAGGGTTTTGTCTCTTCGTCTAGTCTCCATGCTGCATTGTACAGTTGACTGGAATGTAAAGCATTGTTTTTGTTCATAATTTCTCTTTTTCTTCAATTTCCTTTAGGTATATTTATATTTATTGTATATTCTAAATTCTGACTGTATGCAACCTAATGCCAGTGTTTATGGTCTTCCCTTTTGTTTTGTTTTTTGTTTTGTTTTTTACTCCAATCGGTTGTAAATGTGTTTTTTTTCCATCCTCTTCTTCCCTTTGAGTTTCAGTGATTGTGAAACAGGCCAAAACCAACACACATCTACTAGGGGTTTTCTTCAGTTGCTTATGACATTTGAAGGTATACCCACTTAGACTCAGCACTGACCAACTCTCATGTCCCCATCCAAGTTAAAGTGGTGCCTTACCAGACTAAGCAGAGCAATTAACCCCACACTTTCTTACAATTAAATAATTTCAAAACAGAAGAGCCAGCTGCCCTCCATTTGCAAAGGCAAAACATTGTCATATTTTTGTGCTCTGTTTTGGGGAAAACCTTTCCAAGTCAGGCCTTTAAAGGCAGATGAATTTTGCAAGTGAATATGTAAACACCGGCCCCAAATCATTTATTTGCACATTATCAAGCCAAACCTGTTGTATCATTGTCACACCTAGCTGTCATGCACGTTTGGTCAGTACAGCCCTTCCCCACTTCTTCCACCTGTTAAGGGCCATGATGGTAAGCTGGAAATGTCCATTGTCGTGGTAACATGTCACAGTATTAACAAGAGACATGCTTTTGTTATTGAAAAAAAATAAAGATTTGTCTTTTAATGTAATGATGGCATGTTGAGATTTGTTTAATTATACATTCTCCAACTGTTACAGCTTCCTGTATGAGCAAATTGAATTTGAAACCTGATGCATCTTGTGTTAGGAGGTATTGCTTCACCTGAACTGACCCATTTTTGTACCTGTTTGGTATTTTCTCTGCCAGTAGATGGCACTATTGTGTCAAATTTGACTATATTGGGGATTATTGATTTTTTTTTTGTGTGTCAAGTGAATTGAAGCCACGTATGAAATTAATCATAGCCAATATTGTGGAATACAGTGTTGGACGGGATTGCATAAATTCATCCGGTTTCTTAAAACGTCAACATTTCAAATTATAGTTTGTTCACTGCGCGAGTTATTTGTAGGTGGCTTCTTATAAAGAAAGTGGGCGTGTATGGCATGACCACGTGACTGTATAAACCAATGGCAGCAGCTGAGAGGACGTGTAATCGGTCGCCAGATTATGGTGCGACAAAAGTGAGTGAGTGAGGTGGCAACTGGCATTAACAAGTGGACTCATAACATAAGAAGTGTGTGTTGTTTAGCGCTGTCGTGTCGTGTGTGACCAGGGAACAAACAGACACTCCAAAGAAGGACGTGTAGCTTTCATTGACAAGGTAACGCTATAATGTTTTCGCAGGTTTTGATAAACAGTCCACCTCTCGGATTAGCATCTCCAGTGCTAATAGCTAGCCAGCCATAACATAAGGGACGGCACATTATGAGCCTTGCTGTGAAGTTTACGTGACTACTGCGCTTAACTATAATCATGCTATGAGTTAGACCCGTTTCTCCTCGAAACGGCTCTCGAGGAGAAACGGGGCTAACTAGCTATGAGTCTACCTTTTGTAACGGTTGTTGCCCAAATTAACGTTACATCATCATGACACTAACAGCCAGGCACTGCAGCTGAAACAACGGGCCCCAAAACAGACATGTCTTTGATTCACGTTAGGTGCCCACTCCCCAGTATGGGCTTCTAGCCACACTCCATCCCCGAACAGCACCTCTTGTCTGGTCCAAACTGTGTGGTTCTCCTCCTCTGTGTCTGTGTCTGAGCTGAGCTAACCTAACGTTACGCCTACCCGATAACTCCGTTTCCCATTTCCAGGAAGTTGTTGACCGTGGCCGTGTATCGAACTTGCCTGGCTAGCTCAAGTTGGTTAAAGCTCTAGTAGTCTTGTCTGTCTAGCATGAAGCATGTGTGGTATCTGTCATACCAGTTTGACTCGTTAGCCCAAAGTACATCTGGAGGTGGTGGTGGTGGTGTGTGCACTGTAGCTAGGGAGGTGGTGATGCTTGCTAGAGTACAGAGTGAACTTCATCAGACCGCAGCTGTTTCTAAGCAAAGCCTCCTTGCTGGCTAGTGTGGCTAATCCCCGATGCCTGTGTTTCCTGCTCTTTCCTTCCCCGCAGATGGTCAGTAGGAGCTTTCAAAGTGAGACACACACATGATGATGTCACGTCTCGATGACTGCAAACAATGGACTGAATCCGTGGATTATGACAGACAGGCTAAATACTGTGACATCTGCCTCAGAGAGCACGACAGGATAGCCTGCTAAACAAACGAGCCTTCAGAGATTACATATCAATAATCTTGCAACAGACAAGAAACAATTGCTAGTGCCAGTAGCTGAGAAACGAACCTCCATAAAATGTTATCATTCAAGAGGAAAGGTAGATAAGATGCCTGTTATCACTACTCCCCACTGTTTGCTTTAGTGCTAATGCTAACTGCACCTCCTGGACCAGCTGAGGGTTCTATTCTTTGCATTGCTTCCAGCTATTTGAGGCTCCTGCTTCTCAGAAAGGATGAAAACAGCTGAGATTGGGCCTAAAACATATGACCAAATGAATGTTTGGGGGAGGGAAGGCATGGCAGTGATGAGCTGGCTGAGGGAAGGCATGGCAGTGATGAGCTGGCTGAGGGAAGGCATGGCAGTGATGAGCTGGCTGAGCTGGTCTGGTGACATGCTACGATGTCTGAAACCAGAATGTCAACATCTATCAGAACGACCTGCCATCATTGTCGTTTATCACATCCTATTTCAGACACATCAGCGTTTCCTGTTGTAAGATTCCACTGTGTGATTGTGGTGACCGTGACACTACATTGTCACCCTTCACAGCTTGTTGGTGAGAGCGTGGACTGGGATTGACATAAATCTCTTCTTCTTTTGAGGAAGGAACATGTGCCGCTGTTTTCACTTGTTTTGGGGCGTTTAATTAAAAGTGAGCCGCCTCTGGATTTGGCTCTATCTAGTGATACACTGATGTCTTCTGGGGTTGATGCCATTATAAGTATAGAGGGGTTGGTGTCAATGTCACAAAACGCATATTCGTAATCTATAAGTTATATAGGCCTACACCCTTTTCAATGGCCCCACCTTTAGCCTACTCCTCTTATACAACCTAGTTCCAATAAACTAGAATTCCTGGAACAAAGGGTGTCCACACAAAACAGTTTATATTTTTAATAGTGGTGAGAGTAACAACCGTGTTTTGGTCTTTATCTGTGTTTTGTTTCCCATTATCCTCCTGAGCTTAACATATGAGCATATCACAACCATTGAAGTCAGTTGGTCACCACTCTCCACTCAGCTGTTGAGTTAATAGTGCCTTGCCCTTTTGCCATCTGACTTTGATTTACAACAAGATGGTCCCTTTCAGTCAGGTTTACTGCAAGACAGCACATGTTCTAAACTGTCTGTCTGTCTGTCTGTCTGTCTGTCTGTCTGTCTGTCTATCTATCTACAGTATCTGTCTGTCTGTCTGTCTGTCTGTTTATCTATCTATCTATCTATCTATCTATCTATAAAATTGAGTATGTGGGCTCTGTCTGTTTCAAATTCTGTGTTCGGCCACAGCTATGCCGTTTTACGTGCGATTGGGCTGAAACCTTCAGGGTGTGCTAAGGGCACCCGTGCGGGTGACCTGATGGAGCCAGATTTTTTAATTAGCTAATGATGATGTGATGTCATCAGTGATGATGTCATCACTGATAATGTAAGAAGTGGTCAGAAGGGCTGTAAGAAGGGCTCGTGTACACACACATACACACACACACACACACACACACACACACAGAAGGAGGCATTGTGACAAGACTGATCAGTGATGTCATAGGGGGACACACCATCGACCATCATATTATAAAAAAAAAAAAAAAAAAAAAAAAAAAATATATATATATATATATATATCATATTATAACTCAATGGGACACACACAGACTGATGATGTCATCATCAGTGATATCATAATGGGACACACACACAAGGAGGCATTGACATCTCTGATGCAATAACATTTAGTGAGCTACTCGCGCGCGCGCACCAATAGGGCAGGCGAGGCTGTGCACAGTGGCGATTCTAGAGTCTGTTGAGGCCCTACACCTAGGCATAAATTTCCAGGGGCCCCCTCCAACCAGCGTTCATCACCATTATGTTATAATCTGACACCAACAAAAAATGTATGAAGTCTAAAAAATGTTTTCCTTCAACATCAAAAACCTTGTAATTTTCTAAATATAAAGAACACTAAAAACCAGAACAATAAAAGAGCCAAATAAATAACCAAATAACTTCAACATTGTCACATTACATATTAGAATTAGAATTTTAAATGTTCTCTTATGACATAGCTTTCGTAAGCCTATTCATAACTTTCATACAGGATGCAAATTAACATTTTTGCCCACCGACCAAATGGCTAGTGAATATGCAAATGTTTACCAACCATTCAAATTACCGTTGTTTTTGTTGTTGTTGCTTTGTGTGTGGGGGGGGGGGGGGGGTGGTGTGTGAAGCAAATCTACCAGCCACCTGCATATTTATATTTTACCAGCATATGGCTGGTGGGTGGCTGGTGCTAATTTTATGTCCTGCTTCCATAGACGGTGTCACATACTAGCTGTGTTTCCATTACAGTTTTTCGCAAAATAATTGCGATATTTCTACAACTTCGACTTGTACAATTGCGACTTGTAGGCGTTTCCATTGAAGTTGAGTTTGGTCTGACGGCACGCACACCTGAACGCACTTCCCCATTACCAGCAGCTGCCACAGTGATTACGCACGGGGATCTGCCCCATATGGCCATATCCCGTCCCCTGCATGCTCAAATCCAACCAATGGTCAATGCAAATCACAACATGAAGTTACAACGCATATAAACGAGCCTGATTATCAATTAAAAATAAAATTAGTGGCAACGTTGCTGGCTGCGGTGAATGCAGTGAGCGCGACAGGCAGAGGAAAAAATGTAGCCTAATACAACTGGTCCGATTTAGAGATGGAGGAGGGGGGAAAAGGCTGATATGGTTCAATAATCGGAATGTCGTGTATTATAATTATAACATTGCACCTGAAACGTGTGTAATGTATTACTCACAGTCACTGTATTCACTTCAGACAGCACCACCGCACCGGTGTGTGCTTTTCATCCCCTCATCTCGCTACCGAACTTATTTTCCGCTGCTTTTCCAAAGGAGAATATGGGTCACATGACGTGCAAATGCGGAAAAACTGTTTCCATTACACTTTTGCGATAAACTCCTATATCGACACGTCTGAAAAACCACCTCATGAGAGCGCAAAAACTTTTTGCGATATTTGGGAGGTTTTTCGAAATTCACGTGTTTCCATTACCCAATTTCTATTGCGATATTTAGATTTTGCGCATTTCTGAGGGTAATGGAAACACGACTACTGTCACATACATACATACATACATACATACATACATACATACATACATAGACAGTGTTTACCCTAGAAAAATGTTCAGGCCTGGAGGGCTTTTGAAATGTACCCCGACCGCAACGTTGGGGGCCCTCGCTGGCGACTAGGGATGTTCATTTTGAAAATTTTCCAAAATCGATAATCGGTGAGAATTAACGATCAATTATCGATTATCGATTTTATTAATACTTAGAAAATTTTCAATATTTTCAATTTTTTTTTTTTTTTTTTTTTTTTTTTTTAACAAAATGAATGCCTATGGCAGAAAATACGAAAGACAACGTGTTCTCCTCAATGAACTCTTTATTTCAATGTGTCTCCTCTCCAACACTGTTTTTTTTTTTTTTTTTTTTTTTTTTTTTTTTTTTATAATTAAAAAATCGATCCAAATGCCACAGGATCGATTCCAATCCTTAACGATCGATTATCGATTTTCGATAATTGATGAACATCCCTACTGGCGACGCTAAACTTTTAGCTAACCTGTTCACATCTATGTTCGCAATGGCATCCCAACTATCATACTATTATGGGATGCGATGCGAACTGTTGTATTATGAGATGTGGGTTTCCCAGGCAACGACACATGTTGACACGTTTTGGAACAGTGCCGCACGCTGACACAATGCTCCTAAAAGCAAAATGCTTATTGTTTTGAATGATTTGGCACTTTCTATTACAGTATTGTTGTATTGTAATAATATGCCGCAAAGGTTTATTGAAATTTTGGGGAGAGCAGGGAAAACAAAAATTTTTTTTTGTTTGTTTTTGTTTTGTTTTTGTTTTTTGCAATTCTTTTCTGGCCTGGCCGGCCCGCCAGGCCTGTAGAATGGTAGGGGAATCACTGATAGAATTCATAGCTCGACTGTTAACTTAGCTAGCCAGGTAAACAAAAAACTTGACACTAGGGTTGTGCGATGACATCAAAATAGCCACCATGATTGTTTTACAGTGAAACATCGTTTTGGACGATGGCATCATCATTGACGGGTGGGGTGGGGCTTGGGGGAATAATTAATTATTTATTAAGTCGCTGCGTTGCTGTAATGCCATTTGGCTAGCCGCTGCAATGCATTCACGTTAACAACAGGACAGCTGAGCCTGAGCTCTACATGATACCAGTGGGCTTTGATAGCCTTTGCTCTGTGCTACAGCACAGAGCCAGGCGACTGAAGTGGGCAGTGGCTGTCACTACCAGTAATTTGAACGGCGCAAAACAAATAACGTTAACGTTACAGATCCTCACCAACAACGTGTGTGTTGAATTTAACTAGCTGGCAGAAAACTGACTGAATTACTGGCTGATGTAACGTTAGATTCACGTGGGCTTTTTAACCAAATGTAATGAGAGAGAGTTTAGGAGAAATGGCTAGAGAAACGCAGCTGCTGTATCTATAGAGCGACTCCAACTTTCACTTTGGAAACAGGCGAGTTAAATTCACAGTTGAAGACTTGTACTCACTTTGGGTTGAAAACGGGAAAGAACGTGAAGTTTCTTCTTTGTCTTAAAAAGTTTTCACAACAACACAGCCGACTTCTCATGCGCGGGGGACGCCCCGGCGACATTAAACAAGCGCTCCCAGTGCAGAGAAGCAGTGGAGCGGAGGAGGGGGAGCGGGAGCGGAGGCTTCCCTGAACCGAACTGGGTGCGCTTGTTTAATGCCGCCGGCGCGTCCCCCGCGCGTCACGGTAAGTGGACTTGGCCTCTCTTATTATTAAAACGGCACAATTTTAATTCGAACAGATAATGAATTACGATGATCCGATGTAGAAGGCTCAGAGGTCGATGGGGGGTCGGCCCATCATGATGGTCGATACCATCGTCCATCGTGCCAACCCTACTTGACACCATTGCTCAAGTAGGGTTAAGTTATTCAAGTATCTCCCCCAAGGTAGGCAAGACTAAATAACAGCATTCTGCTTATTCAGCATCTGCTCACTGTCCTTTTTTCCTCGTCCTCTTTAAAAAAAAAATGTTTTTACTTCCAGATAACTCTTCTTCATTCACTTTCACTTTCACAATTCAAGAGAATGTACGTGTCGTGAATCATGCGTATGACGGGAATGGTTCACAGTGACCCTGAATCATTCCCGTCAAACTTACATGATTCACGTACATTCTCCTGAATGTAGGTTTCACTTTCAATTCAAGAGAATGTACTGTACCTTTAGGTTCCTTTAGGGAGGTTTCCTTCTGTGATGTCATGTCATTGCAAATTGTCAGGGGAATGACATGTGGCCCCTTGGCTTTAGGGAGGTTTCAATGTCATTGCAAATCATCCATTGGTTGTTTAATGGAGAGTGGGCTGCTGTGGACTGTGGAGTAAAGTTTGTCACCGGGGGCCCTAACGGCCCCAAGCAGTTGCCTGCCTTGCCTGTTCACAAGCTGCGCCTCTGGCCGCACAACAGGCGAGCCTAGGCATCGAGCATGCCTAGTGTTCTAAATCTAAACAAAGACCTTGTATTGACCCAGCTATCTTAATGGTTTTATAGTGTGTCTAATTTCTCACCGTGTGTGGGTCGGCATGCATATCATTGCACATAATGCATAAAGACTGCTTTGTTGGTTGAAGTAGGGACCATAGCTATGTGTCGTGTAGACACTGTAAATATCTGATTTATTGAGTTGGAGCCAGGGGATTGGATGTTTAGACTGTTTTTATTAGGGGTGGGGGAAAAAATCGATTCACCTAAGTATCGCGATTTTTAATGTCACGATTTTTTGGATCGATCTTTTATTCCAGAATCGATAATCGCAAATTATTATTTTTATTTTTTTTTATTTTTTATTTTTTTTGGGTGCTTGCAGTCAGGCCACTCACTGAACAGCAGGCCAGGCGCCGCCTACTGGTTTACTAGTGGTTTTATTACTTTATTAGTTAGTCTGAAGTAATAATTACACTTCAGGGTTAAAGTGGGTGCATCTCATTGTAAAATTGGACTTCAAACGGCCCAAATCTGGCTTCAAACGGCCCAAATTTCACGCGCGTTGGCCCATATCGGCCTGGCCTGCTTGGTATCTAATGCCCGGCCTGAATTATGATCCCAGTCCGCCCCTGTTTTTAACTATATCGCCCAGCCCTACTCATGATATATAATATACAGTCTCTAGTGTATGATTCAACTTTTCCCATGTTCTAATCTAGTGTAAAAAAGCAAACAAACTGAAAAAATAAAAAAATAAACAAAAATCGCAATAAATCGTAATATCGAATCGCAATAATCGTAGAATCGCAATACTTAAGAATCGCAATATAAATCGAATCGGCACCCAAGAATCGTGATAGTATCGAATCGGGAGATAAGTGAATCGCCACAGCCCTAGTTTTTATAGTGATCTTCCCCTCAATTTCAGCTTTGAAATGTGATTCTTATGGCCCAAAGGACAGTTTATTTTAGTTTACCTAGATGTGCTACATCTAAGCATGAAATGCAGTTTGTCATACCTCCTCCTTCAGTGAGATGTCACAACAGTGTACAGCTCCATAAGACTAGTGATAAAGCTGCCTGACAGTAAGTACCCAGGATGTTTCTCTGTAGGTAAGGATGCAGGTTTCTGTCTCATTTACACAGTCCAAGCTCACAATGTAGTCCTTCAGCCACGACATAAGCACAATGTGTGTTTATAAGTAAGTACTAGGCATCTCTATGCGCGCTCGATTCTGCAGCTCGCCGAGCTGGCCCTGCAGCTCGCATTTGCAGCTCGCCCGCTGCGCGGCCTTGCCCGCAGCTCGGCTGCTGTGTGCCCTTGCCTGCCCTATTGGCGCGCGCACAATGTCTCCCTCTCTCTCTCTCCCTCAGCCTCTCCCCCTCGCTCTCCCTCTCCTCTCTCTCTCTCTCCCTCAGTCTCTCTCCTCTCTTTCCCTTTCCGTCAGTCTCTCTCGTGAGCCTCAGACTGATGACATCACTTGTGTGTGTGTGTTCATTTATGACATCACTGATTATTTATCCTATTAACCGCATGGCGGATTTGAACGCGGATGCCCCCGCCCCCATAGGAAGAGCGTGACTCTAAAGCCAGAGTGTTTTGCTCAGTGGTGTTTTGAGGCTGACGGAACATCGTTACAGGCGTTACATGGCAACGCGGTCACACACGTGTGTGTTTATAGAGTATTTTTGTGGCTTCACGTGGGCTCAGCCAATCGCAATCAAGGACCAGAACTAGCTGTTTTAGAAGTTGTTGCTGCTCTACTCTTACCTTGGTAGTAACTCTCAATTTATATTTTGCTTGGCTCATAGTTAATCTGAAGTGCATCTACACTGTCTGGGCAGGGGACGTGTATTTTTGTCTGATTTATCATTGCTATGATGATGCTGTTCTTGTGTGAAAAGAATTGTCTCCTCCTCCGTCTCTAAAAAGCTCCTGTGCCAGCCAGCGCTGCTGCCATGTCGGCCAAAGCCATCTCTGAGCAGACGGGGAAGGAGTTCCTGTACAAGCACATCTGTACCACAGCAGCCGTGCAGAACCGCTTCCGCTTTGCCAACGTGACTTCTGAGACGGACTGGGACCGCATCACACAGGAGCACCCGTGGCTGCTCACTGAGGTGAGGCTCACTACAGCATCACACAGGAGCACCCGTGGCTGCTCACTGAGGTGTGGCTCACTACAGCATCACACAGGAGCACCCGTGGCTGCTCACTGAGGTGTGGCTCACTACAGCATCACACAGGAGCACCCGTGGCTGCTCACTGAGGTGTGAGGCTCACTACAGCATCACACAGGAGCACCCGTGGCTGCTCACTGAGGTGTGGCTCACTACAGCATCACACAGGAGCACCCGTGGCTGCTCACTGAGGTGAGGCTCACTACAGCATCACACAGGAGCACCCGTGGCTCCTCACTGAGGTGTGGCTCACTACAACTACAACAAACAGCCTTCCAGTCCACTGACCTGCCTTGGCTAAAATCTCGTAACACTTTAATTAAAAGCCGAGTCCAAAATTGCCGCAGGTCCCATCTAGACGCGGGGTCTGGCTACATACTTTGTAAATAAACGCGGGTCTAATTTTATTTTTGCCTGCCAGCATTTCTCCCTTCTCATCAGCTGCTCCAGAAAATCTAGGTTGTCCAGTGTTGGGAGGGTTACTTTTAAAATGACAGAGAGATTACTGAATACAGTACATGCCCTGAAATGAAATTTGTAACTTATTCCATTAGATTGCTTAGAAAAAACATTACAGTACTCAAGTTAAGTAATATTCTAAATACTTTGGATTACTTCAGAAATGGTCTTGCTGCCCATTCTCTTGTGGTGTGTGGCAGATGCACTGTGCGCTCACAAATTGTTGCACAATTTTTATATCTGTTTATGGAGAATGCATGCCTTTGCCTTATATGCATTTTAGAGCAAATAAAACAAACCAACAAAGTAATCTATTTTTAAAGACGGTAACTGTATTCTAGAAAGTAATCCCTTAAAGTAATCTATTTTTAAAGACGATAACTGTATTCTAGAAAGTAATCCCTTAAAGTAATCTATTTTTAAAGACGATAACTGTATTCTAGAAAGTAATCCCTTAAAGTAATCTATTTTTAAAGACGAGAACTGTATTCTAGAAAGTAATCCCTTAAAGTAATCTATTTTTAAAGACGAGAACTGTATTCTAGAAAGTAATCCCTTAAAGTAATCTATTTTTAAAGACGAGAACTGTATTCTAGAAAGTAATCCCTTAAAGTAATCTATTTTTAAAGACGGTAACTGTATTCTAGAAAGTAATCCCTTAAAGTAATCTATTTTTAAAGACGAGAACTGTATTCTAGAAAGTAATCCCTTAAAGTAATCTATTTTTAAAGACGAGAACTGTATTCTAGAAAGTAATCCCTTAAAGTAATCTATTTTTAAAGACGATAACTGTATTCTAGAAAGTAATCCCTTAAAGTAATCTATTTTTAAAGACGAGAACTGTATTCTAGAAAGTAATCCCTTAAAGTAATCTATTTTTAAAGACGAGAACTGTATTCTAGAAAGTAATCCCTTAAAGTAATCTATTTTTAAAGACGATAACTGTATTCTAGAAAGTAATCCCTTAAAGTAATCTATTTTTAAAGACGATAACTGTATTCTAGAAAGTAATCCCTTAAAGTAATCTATTTTTAAAGACGATAACTGTATTCTAGAAAGTAATCCCTTAAAGTAATCTATTTTTAAAGACGAGAACTGTATTCTAGAAAGTAATCCCTTAAAGTAATCTATTTTTAAAGACGATAACTGTATTCTAGAAAGTAATCCCTTAAAGTAATCTATTTTTAAAGACGATAACTGTATTCTAGAAAGTAATCCCTTAAAGTAATCTATTTTTAAAGACGATAACTGTATTCTAGAAAGTAATCCCTTAAAGTAATCTATTTTTAAAGACGAGAACTGTATTCTAGAAAGTAATCCCTTAAAGTAATCTATTTTTAAAGACGAGAACTGTATTCTAGAAAGTAATCCCTTAAAGTAATCTATTTTTAAAGACGGTAACTGTATTCTAGAAAGTAATCCCTTAAAGTAATCTATTTTTAAAGACGAGAACTGTATTCTAGAAAGTAATCCCTTAAAGTAATCTATTTTTAAAGACGATAACTGTATTCTAGAGGTTAGATTCTCTGCCCGCACCCGAAAAAGGCCCAACCCGGCCTGTGGGTCAGGCCCGGGCGGGTCGGGCCGGAACCAGCTCATGGTCAGATATAATACCTTTTTTTATATATATAATTGAGTGTGATGAACAGAATGTTAAGACATTATAACCTTAAAAACCTGTGTATTCATAAGACTGAACAGACAACAGGGTTATAGTTTAGATAAACAGCCAACTGACTAAGAACATTTCAGGCCGGGCTCTGGCTCATAAACGCAGCCGATGGGCCAGAATGGGCTCAGGCTCGGGTAAGGTCAGTCTTTTTTTTAATGGGCCAGAGCTAAGCTCTAGGGGTGTGCCGATTAATCGTATAATCGATGCATCGCGATTAGTCACGTGACAATTAAAATCGATTCACAATGTTCGATTATCGATTTGCAAAAAATTGCATTTTTTTTTAGGAAATTTTTTGCATTTTTTTTTTTTTGCTTTATTTGCAAAAAATACGGTATTTCGCCCCGAAAGCAGTTCCTTAACTGTAAAACGAGACCAAAACCGAAGTACTGGAAACTGGAATCACTGAAGAAAGCATGCAGGGTGGCTGTAACATGTGATGCGTGGACTTCAGTCGCAACTGAAGATAATGGAGGTACATTTGTTTGTTTACTTTAATTAATGGATACTGACAAATATACCTTGCTTAAAAAAAATCCTGTTTGGTGAAAAAGATACATCGAAAATCGTGATTAATCGTAATCGTTTAATAATCGAATCGTAGCACCCTTAATCGTAATCGAATCGAATCATGAGGTGCCTAAGGTGGCACACCCCTACTAGCTCTAGTCAACTGTATTCAGAATACCACAAATGTCAACTGTAATGGAATTATGGAATACAGTTGAGTTACTCATTGTGTGTGTGTGTGTGTGTGTGTGTGTGTGTGTGTGTGTGTGTGTGTGTGTGTGTGTGTGTGTGTGTGTGTGTGTGTGTGTGTGTGTGTGTGTGTGTGTGTGTGTGTGTGTGTGTGTGTGTAGCGGCTGGTGGTGAAGCCAGACCAGCTGATCAAGCGACGTGGGAAGCTGGGGCTGGTGGGCATCAACCTGGACCTGCAGGGCGTCAAAGACTGGCTCAGACCCCGCCTCCTGAGAGAGACCACTGTGAGTTGGCAGCTTTCTTTTCTTTCTTTCTTTGTGTGTTTATGAGGTTTGTAAGGACAGGAAGGTGTATACTGTACATTACTATGTTCACACTCTGTGGGAGACATAGGCAGGGGAAAGGAATGTTCAGATAAACCCAGATTGAAGATTAAGAGATGCATACAATTGAAATAGAACAAGCAACGGGCAAAAATGGAAAAAATTGGTAGATGATGTTCGGGGGAGGGGGCACACAGACAGACAGACAGACAAAAACAAAACAAAATGGCAACCGTATATATATATATATATATAAGCTACGGCACAGCATGGATGGGGCTTTGACACATCCTATCAAGCCTCTGAGGTAGATGGATCAGTTCACTTCTGCTGGGAAGACGACCATCTGACCCAAACGTTCAGGAAGAGCTTTTCTTTATTGTCCAGTTTATATGGAAGACCTTCCATTATGAAGCACGGTACGCAGCTCCCTCAGCCATTGGTGGAATGTGGGGCTGCACTACCATTTCCGTCAAATGAGGCTCTGTCTGTCTGTCTGTCTGTTTGTCTGTCTGTTTGTCTGTCTGTTTGTCTGTGTCTGTCTGTCTTTCTTTCTTTCTGCTCATTTAGCTGCCTGCCTGTCTCGTTACGCAGACACAATGCTCAAGTCTGTTCTGAATGCCGAGCTATCCTGTACCTAAGTCTCCCATCCAAATCACATGCTTTGATCAACTCAGCCTGTGGCCAGGAAAATGTCCAATGCAGAGAGACTGCATGTTGATGCTTTGGTGTTTATATATCCTTATCTTTAATATATGTGTATATATATATATATATATATATATTTTTTTTGGGGGGGGGGGGGGGGCATATTATTGATTCGGTTCTTGAACTTTGATGTCTTTCTTACTTGGATCATTTTTGCATTTGCACACAGGGCTGAAGGCCTGTCTGTAAATAGGAGCCATGATCTTGATGTGGTTCTCTGGCTAAATAAGTTATAAATGAATTGAACATGCAGCCTAGTGGTCTGATACGTAGTAATCACATGATGAGGACCATGTGCTATTACATGAAAAGCACGTAAGCCACCATTCTCTGTCCATTGGTCACACAATATGGACCTGCTATATGTGGTGGCGCGTTGTCACCAGAGGACATGGGCTTATGTTTAGATCTGCCAGGTCAGAGGTTATGGAAGTTTGGTGGGGGGGGGGGGGGGGGGGGGGGCGGTATTCTGGTCTGCCACCAGGAATGCCATCGTTCTTGGCCCTCTCAGTCCTGTCCTCTAAAGGCCCAATTATACTCAACGTTAAAGACGGAGACGGAGACGGACAGAGCCTTCTGTCCGTACTCTGCGTTCATTTCGTCCGTTTTCTGTCCGTCATCTGAAAGCTTACTGATACGCATGAAACGGAGCAAAACTACACACACACTCATGCATTTGACTCTCTACTGCCCACTGGTGGATGTATTGCTTAACATGATACCAACGTGAAAGACGCATGGAAGTATGTGGGCAGTGACGATTACACCGTTTGAAAGGGACGCCCTTATTTACGGATGAAAATGGAGTATAATTGGGCCTTAAGGCCATGTTTAGACGACAAGTTACCGTCTCTGCATAAAACGGCAAAGTGAGCCAGAATAACATTGAAACTTCTGGTTAAAACCTTCACAATATTGGTAATTAAATAAACTAATAGTTTTATTGATGCATGTCGCAACGTTTTTTGTCTGTGATCCGAAATACACAGAAGACATATAGAACACGGACAACTAAAAGTCAATTTTAACGACAACCCTGATTTTTATTTACCCAGTTATAAAATACGGCTTTTATTTTGAAGGTAAAAACGCCTAGCTTCCCCTATTCTGTCTGTTTCTAACGGGCTTGATTTAGCTTTGTGATTAAAGTTTTTAAATGCATTTTCCACGCGTCTGACACAGAAGTCACAAATGGTAGCCTAATAAACTGCTCCAGATCATGCTCCAGATTGGCTTACCGAATAAAAACACAGTAAAGCAACATAAAAAAGACCTGAGCACAATTGGGACTTCACTTCACAGACTTCACTTGAGGAAATGCATCGCAGACAGTGAGTTGTTGTCAATTATTCAATGTGGGAGACATATATATATATATATATATATATATATATATATATATATATATATTAGGGATGTTCATTTTGAAAATTTTCCAAAATCGATAATCGGTGAGAATTAACGATCAATTATCGATTATCGATTTTATTAATACTTAGAAAATTTTCAATATTTTCATTTTTTTTTTTTTTTTAACAAAATGAATGCCTATGGCAGAAAATACGAAAGACAACGTGTTCTCCTCAATGAACTCTTTATTTCAATGTGTCTCCTCTCCAACACTGCTGTCCCCGGCGCATGCCGGTGTGAATTTCTCATGTTTAAAACAGTTTTGTTGGCACAAAGGCCCGTGCCCAGCCAGAAAACTAGAGACTATATGAAGCTCCACCTCACGTTAGTCGGCTGTACAATGGAGTGGGGCGAGGAGGAACGATTTCCACCCAAACCTAGTCCAAAAAAAAAAAAAAAAAAAAATTTTTTTTTTTTTTTTTTTTTTTAAATAATTAAAAAATCGATCCAAATGCCACAGGATCGATTCCAATCCTTAACGATCGATTATCGATTTTCGATAATTGATGAACATCCCTAATATATATATATACTAGGCATCTCACGCGCTACACACACTCAATTTCTAGGCTCAGCTCGCATACGCAGCCTGCTTTATTGGCATGCGCAGCGCACGATTGCTCAACTTTGCATCACTGATGACATCAGGAAGACTGGCTCTGAGATCCTAAAAAAATACTTTTTGTCTGCTGCTGTCAGCCACAACATGGATCATTTCTGCTCCCATTCCAACCTTGAGGAAAGAAAGTGAATCTTTCAGCAAACTCCTGGCCCTGAACTCATGGCAGGCTTCAGAATGCTGCTGCACGCGTGGGATCAAGTTTGTTGCAGACTCCTCGGTGTTCATCTGCGTCATGCTCTTGGTGTTAATCTGCGTCATGCTCTTGGTGTTAATCTGCGTCATGCTCTTGGTGTTAATCTGCGTCATGCTCTTGGTGTTAATCTGCATCATGCTCTTGTTGTTAATCTGCATCATGCTCTTGGTGTTAATCTGCGTCATGCTCTTGGTGTTAATCTGCGTCATGCTCTTGGTGTTAATCTGCATCATGCTCTTGGTGTTAATCTGCATCATGCTCTTGTTGTTAATCTGCATCATGCTCTTGGTGTTAATCTGCGTCATGCTCTTGGTGTTAATCTGCATCATGCTCTTGGTGTTAATCTGCGTCATGCTCTTGGTGTTAATCTGCGTCATGCTCTTGGTGTTAATCTGCGTCATGCTCTTGGTGTTAATCTGCATCACGCTCTTGGTGTTAATCTGCATCACGCTCTTGGTGTTAATCTGCGTCATGCTCTTGGTGTTAATCTGCATCATGCTCTTGGTGTTAATCTGCATCATGCTCTTGGTGTTAATCTGCATCACGCTCTTGGTGTTAATCTGCATCATGCTCTTGGTGTTAATCTGCGTCATGCTCTTGGTGTTAATCTGCATCATGCTCTTGGTGTTAATCTGCATCATGCTCTTGGTGTTAATCTGCGTCATGCTCTTGGTGTTAATCTGCGTCATGCTCTTGGTGTTAATCTGCGTCATGCTCTTGGTGTTAATCTGCGTCATGCTCTTGGTGTTAATCTGCGTCATGCTCTTGTTGTTAATCTGCATCATGCTCTTGGTGTTAATCTGCGTCATGCTCTTGGTGTTAATCTGCATCATGCTCTTGTTGTTAATCTGCATCATGCTCTTGGTGTTAATCTGCATCATGCTCTTGGTGTTAATCTGCATCATGCTCTTGGTGTTAATCTGCGTCACGCTCTTGGTGTTAATCTGCATCATGCTCTTGGTGTTAATCTGCATCATGCTCTTGTTGTTAATCTGCGTCACGCTCTTGGTGTTAATCTGCATCATGCTCTTGGTGTTAATCTGCATCATGCTCTTGGTGTTAATCTGCATCATGCTCTTGGTGTTAATCTGCGTCACGCTCTTGGTGTTAATCTGCGTCACGCTCTTGGTGTTAATCTGCATCATGCTCTTGGTGTTAATCTGCATCATGCTCTTGGTGTTAATCTGCGTCATGCTCTTGGTGTTAATCTGCATCATGCTCTTGGTGTTAATCTGCGTCATGCTCTTGGTGTTAATCTGCGTCATGCTCTTGGTGTTAATCTGCGTCATGCTCTTGGTGTTAATCTGCGTCATGCTCTTGGTGTTAATCTGCGTCATGCTCTTGTTGTTAATCTGCATCATGCTCTTGGTGTTAATCTGCGTCATGCTCTTGGTGTTAATCTGCATCATGCTCTTGGTGTTAATCTGCGTCATGCTCTTGGTGTTAATCTGCGTCACGCTCTTGGTGTTAATCTGCATCATGCTCTTGGTGTTAATCTGCGTCATGCTCTTGGTGTTAATCTGCGTCATGCTCTTGGGATAACAAACATATGAAAACAAGAACACAAAGGTCAAATACAGCTCGCCAGGGTGGACAGACAGCCTGTACTTCCTCCCTCCCACCTGACCCACCACTCCACATCACACAAGGCCTTCAGAGAAGGTCTCTGTCCCCCCTTCCTCTCCTCCACGTCACAACCTTACTCTCCCCCAGTCCCCCCCCCCTCCCCCATGCCCCACCCCTTCAACTCAATGTCAGTAGTTTGTGCACACAAACTAGCAGGATAATAATTGTCTTCTTATTCTTCTGCAGAGCCACTCATTTCTGGCTTGGCAGTAGTTGCTCGTTAAGAGTCCATAATGAGCTTTGACTTGTGGTTGCTTCCAGTATGGTTTTTGAAATGAACCCGTTTCTCTCGACAGGTGGCAAAAGCAAAGGGTGTGTTGAAGAACTTCCTCATTGAGCCATTTGTTCCACATACGCAGGTAATGTGTCCTAAAAGTCATCCTGTGTGTCTTTTATGCCAGTGTGCAAATGTCTACTTGGTATATTTATTCCACATAATTGTGCAGTAATTAAGCGTGCTCTGAGTGGGATGGTGTTTATGTGTGACAGCATAAATATTCAAAACAAGTGAGAATGTGTGCTCTCCTATTGGTAAATGTATTTACACAGGGTATCTGCTGGGTCTTGAAAAGTATTAAAAGTTGATCAATCAAATTAGGGGAAATTAAGGCCCTTAAAAAGTCACTATTTGAGAGGTATTAAATGTTATAGCGATTCTACTGATTGTGTTAAATGAGCATATGTTATCGTCTCATATTGATCGCAGACCCCTAAATTGAATCTATATCATATCGTGGCAGACTGCGTGATGTCAGCAAAAATCGTATCTTTTTACAAAAGTGGTTTTTGAGGCCTTCAAAATATATTGAAAAAAGGTATTGAATTTAACTTCAGGACTCATGCGTATACCCTGTTACATTTTGAAGTAAAAGTTTGAAAAGGAGTTGAACCCAAACTGCATGCCTCCTTGCCCTAATGCCACTGGCCTGTCCACCCAGGAGGAGGAGTTCTACGTGTGCACCTACGCCACGCGTGAGGGCGACCACGTGCTGTTCCACCATGAGGGCGGCGTCGAGGTGGGCGACGTGGACGCCAAGGCCCAGAGGCTGATGGTTGCCGTGGGCGACAAGCTGAGCGAGGACCAAGTCACACAGCAGCTCCTCACACATGTCCCCGAGGACAAGAAAGAGTAGGGACATGTCTTAACTGCCTGTTTTTTGTTTTGTTTGTTCTTGAAAGAATATTTGATGCATCTCTGCTCTGATGATTCAAACAGCATGAATACATGATACTACTTAGCAGAAGGCACAGAATGATGCTCTGTCTCTCTAATGGAAAAAAATGGTTCTATCTCCATTTTTGGCCAGTGAACCCAACGTTTAATGGTGTTATGTGCATTATTGACAATAAAATAAATGGATTGTAGGACTGGGCGATATGGACGCAAATCACATCTCGGTATTTTTAGGCTAAAGGCAGTACACAATATATTATTTTTTTTACGCGGGATAAATGTTCAGTTGTAAGTGAAAGTCACATGTGAGATGTCACCAGCACTTAATTAAAACAAGATTATACTTGGCAAAATACCTCTATCGATATGTGACAATATTGTAGGGATGACTATTGCTTCCACAAAATATTTACACAATGAGATTTTTGATCAATAATAATCAGTCATGTGGCTATAATGACTAAGTGGGTAAAGGCATAATAGAACACCTACAACAGTCGGGTACGTTCAGAAAATGACGTCGATACTATAATGCAGCCTTTAAAACCAGGAAATGACAACATGTATGCCATATCGTGATAGCCAAAATCTAAGACTCAGGGTTTCTCCCAGAGAAGTTGTTAGGCCCGGTGAGTATCTTTTGACAGAGCCCCCCGGCAGGGGGGAAGTCAACTTTGCCCCAGAAGGCTTTCATTACACTGGGGTAAACGCTGAAGTCTGGTGCTGCATGGTTAGCTGTAGTGTTTGTAGCTGAACACTCCCACCCTCAGCGCTGAAGTCTGGTGCTGTATGGTTAGCTCTAGTGTTGGTAGTTGGACACTCCCACCCTCAGCGCTGAAGTCTGGTGCTGCATGGTTAGCCGTAGTGTTGGTAGCTGAACACTCCCACCCTCAGCGCTGAAGTCTGGTGCTGCATGGTTAGCCGTAGTGTTGGTAGCTGAACACTCCCAACCTCAGCGCTGAAGTCTGGTGCTGTATGGTTAGCTCTAGTGTTGGTAGCTGAACACTCCCACCCTCAGCACTGAAGTCTGGTGCTGCATGGTTAGCCGTAGTGTTGGTAGCTGAACACTCCCATCCTCAGCGTCATGTAGAGTGGAAATGCAAATTGCAACTGGAGAAGTTGATGCACTGCTCCACGTTCTTGCTGTGTTTACTGTTCCTCTTGGCAATGAGGCTGTGATTGTCTGTGGTTTTGTGGAGGTGTCCCTGGCTTTGCCAACAGAGTGACCTTGTGCAGTTGGTTTGAGCCTGTTTTCCTCCACATGTGGTGTCTATCTCCAGTGCAGAGAACATGTGGTGTCTATCTCCAGTGCAGAGAACATGTGGTGTCTATCTCCAGTGCAGAGAACATGTGGTGTCTATCTCCAGTGCAGAGAACATACTGAGCTCTCTCTGGCCTTCTGTCTTCCCTTTGTATTTACTGTGTTCTCTTTACAAGCAAAGTGTGATTCAGTGTCATCTGGGCTCATTTGGTAAGGGCTTGTGATCATCTGGGCTCATTTGGTAAGGGCTTGTGATCATCTGGGCTCATTTGGTAAGGGCTTGTGATCATCTGGGCTCATTTGGTAAAAGGGCTTGTGACTCGTGTCTATTCACCTTATTCACCACGCCCACTTTTTCTCTCTTCCGCGTTCCAACACAAACGTATTTGTTCTTCCGGTTCAGTGCTAGTTGCCTTCTGTGGCTAATATTAGCCACTAGTTAGTTATGTTATATGGCAGTAAAATGCCACTGAATGACCAAATTGATATAACTTTTAACCATTTCGAGTAACACTGTTTCCATACGGATCACCAGCGTTAGTTTGTTGTTTATAACGTGGCTATATTCATAACGTTTCTATCTCGGATGCGTTATTTCGAATCGCACATAGGTTACGCTAAAACGCACATAGGTTACGCCTCGAATCGCACGCAACCTATGTGGGTTTCAGGACGCAACAGCCTCGACTCCACTAACGTCATCTTTAGAGCACAATATTCCTGGAATGCAAGTTTAACTAAACAGTTACATGTCCTCTGCATTCTACATAAAATTAAGATATTACGGGTTGTTTTATTTTGTATGTTACATACGTATTGGCCAAGATATGTTAGTTTATGGGGGAGTAATTTTGCCACTTTAGGAGCGGAGTGTGCGCGGCCATTTTGCCTGCGGGGTTTTTGGCAAGTCAAAACGGAAATACTATTACGAAATGACGTAATGCGGAAGCGTCCATGTGTGGGCAAAGAATAAGGTGAATAGACAGTAGCAGTCCTGGGCACCTGGCAGCAGAGATGGGGGACTTGGACAGTCCTGGGCACCTGGCAGCAGAGATGGGGGACTTGGACAGTCCTGGGCACCTGGCAGCAGAGATGGGGGACTTGGACTTGAGACTTGGATTTGAGTCGCACACAGTGACTTGACTTGAGACTCATCCTCAAAGACTTGAGACTTGACTTGGACTTGAGATTTGGTACTTGTGAACACTCCTTAATTTATTTATTTATTTACGAGTTTTTTTCTTTTGTTTTTTTGTGCATTAACATTAAGGAAATTACTAATAATAATGTCAACTAATCAATGCTAATAGATAAAGGATAAAGATAATATAGTACATGTTTGAAGTCCGGACCTTATATACTGTATATATAGATATATCTATATATAGATATAGATATATATAGATATAGATATAGATAGATATAGATATAGATATATGATAGATATATAGATATAGATAGATAGATATTATAGATATATATTATATCTCTATGCAGTGTTCTCAGTCAACTGGACAGCATGCAGGAGTAGATGATCGTCCGCTCATCCATAAGCGACTTGAGACTTGACTTGCAAAAAATGACTTGTGAGCATCTCTGCCTGGCAGTGGGGACTCTGATGCTGTTGCCTTGGTAACCACACTGGTTGATGCTGATGCTGTTGCCTTGGTAACCACACTGGTTGATGCTGATGCTGTTGCCTTGGTAACCACACTGGTTGATGCTGTTGCCTTGGTAACCACACTGGTTGATGCTGATGCTGTTGCCTTGGTAACCACACTGGTTGACGCTGATGCTGTTGGATGGCATGAGGCAGAATGAGATGTCATTATTTACATCTGATGGTTTATAGATGGTGGGGCTGCACGATAAATCCTGTTTTCATCATCCTTACAATATGACCATGCACAATAAACACACAATAAACGCATCGCAAAGACTTCCCAAACACCTGTGTGTAGCGTCAGCTTGAGTCGCTAACAGCTGAGAGCCATGCTTGTGGGAATAGGCTGTTCATTGTTTGGGGTCTATGTTAGCGGTATTAAAGCAGAAAGACATAGGAACTGTATAGCTAATAGGGGTGGGGGGGGAAATCGATACCATAGTATCGCAATATTTTGCCTGACAATATTGTATCGATATTTGGACGCCAAGTATCGATATAAAAACAAAAATTGCAGGCCATGCCATGCCAGGCCACCGGGCATCTGCCCGAAGCGCCCGATGTTGCAGTCCGTGCCTGCAGTGGCGTATTGAGCCAAGAGAAGCCTAATAATGTAGCCTACGTGTGGGGCAAAAAAAAAAAAAAAAGCAAACACTGCATGTTTCATTTCCGGTGAGGTCAAGGAAAAGGTAGGAAAAGGAGTTAGACAATATATCGAAATATCGCAATATTCAATATATCGCAATAGTAGCATATCGCAATACTATCGTATCGTGACTCAAATATCGTTTTAGTATCGTATCATTGCATCTGGTGATTCCCACCCCTAATAGCTAATCTGCATACTTCAATATGAAAGGATATGGCCGGGTGCCCTCTGCATCCAGGGTGCAGCTAGAGCAGGAAACTAGGTCAAACCTAGTCTGGACGGTGTGTGATACATGAAGGCCGGAGATGTGCTTTGTTTTGGCTGTGCGTTCACGTGTGGATCCTGCAGCTGTTTGGAGCATCAGTCGTGCATGGCCTCATCCCACCTAGGCTGTGCTGGGTGTGTGAGGTCGTGCATGGCCTCATCCCACCTAGGCTGTGCTGGGTGTGTGAGGTCGTGCATGGCCTCATCCCACCTAGGCTGTGCTGGGTGTGTGAGGTCGTGCATGGCCTCATCCCACCTAGGCTGTGCTGGGTGTGTGAGGTCGTGCATGGCCTCATCCGACCTAGGCTGTGCTGGGTGTGTGAGGTGGGTTTCCAGGACTGCCCCTCTCACTCAGGTCACTGACCCTCTGCTTTCTCAGTGTTGCTGACAGTCTCTCTCTCTCTCTCTCTCATCTGTGTGTGTGTGTGTGTGTGTGTGCACTGTCACTCCCCCTCTCGTCTCTCTTTTGCCGACAGTCTCTCTCTCTCTCTCTCTCTCTCTCTCTCTCGACCCCCCTCCCCTCCCCTTTGTCTGTGTGAGCGTATGGCCACTTGTTTTGCCACTGGCTTGTACTACAGAGATGCGTTCCTTCCTTCCTTCAGACAAAGCCTTGTATAGACTGGCCGCTTCCCGTCAAGCAAAAATGCATTTTCCAGAATTCATACTTCAATATTTTGTTTATTTACCGCAAGTCTCATCATCACAATATTGAACAATGTTATCACATCGCAGATTTTCCTCATATCGTGCAGGCCTAATAGATGGTGAGGAAAGCTGTTCTCACTCATTGTTTTTCATAGTATTCCAGTAAAGCTGTGTTCACACCAAGATATTTATTTTTCTCTCTGTCGCTCGATTCAACCCTTTGGAATCGCTCTGTCGCTCTGTTTAAATCGCTCGTCAACAGGCACAATAATTGACGGACATCTGGGGGCTATAACGTTACGCAATGTCATGATATTTGTCCACTACGAGCCACCGTAGTTGTTTACAAGCTAAGCCTATCAGCGTGCTCCTAATGCGAGCTCCATACCGGTAGTACAGACTTCACTTCATGTCAGCTGTCAGGCTGTCAATGAGCTGTCAATGCGGTTTGTTGCCACACAATAAACCAGCGGTTTGTTCCAAGCCAGTGTGATCCTTGACTCACTCTCACACGGCAGCCAATCAGCGTTGAACAGCGAGCGACTGATGCCAGCGTAATTTCGCTCGAGTTGGGATATTTCATCTCGGGCGACGAACACATTTTCTCCCTATCGCTCTGTCTCTGTCGCTCAGACGCCCAGCGATTCTTCTCCCGGGCGAATATACGCTCAATCGCTCGTTTGCATTGACTTTGTATGTAAACTCAATGCCAGCGAAAAACTTGAATAGGTCGGTGTGAACGCAGCTTAAGGCATGTCATCCACTTCCCTAACACAAAGTAAATGCTGTCTTGGTTTTGTCTACTCATTTTAATCTCATGATCTTGTCTCTTTTAAAGAGTCCTGGCCAGTTTTATAGTGGGCCTCTTCAACCTGTACGAGGACCTCTACTTCACCTACTTGGAGATCAACCCACTAGGTACGTTCTTCCCAGCTAGCTAAGACGAGGAGTTCTAACTTTCAGAACTCCCAAAAGCAAAAGTGTTACTAAGCAATTCTGAACGTAGGGAACTGTCCTGACATCTTTATTTAAGCAAAACATTCACCACCACAACCACCAGAATTACTCAGCCCAGAGAGAGAGACAGAACATCTCAAAGTAACCCCTAAGAGGATAGTAATGGCTCGTTCAGTTTTCAATTTAAATGTCGCAATAGCTCATTTGTTTCGTAGCAAATATCAAAAACAAAAACATTATTACATAAAAACAGTTTGTAGCAGTGCAAGTTGTCCATGCCGTTTCAGGCAAGCAGCATAAGACAAATCATTGTCGTCATCACAACCAGTACTTCCATCCCCATCAATAGTGTTGGCATCATGAGTGACAACAATCGTCGTCCTCCCTCTGCCAGCAGTTAGTCCCTCCACCTGTGTCCCTCTGCCAGCAGTTAGTCCCTCCACCTGTGTTTTTGGCAGTAGCTAGGCTGAACTGATGGCCAGAGGGTAAAGCGCAAATTATGCTCGAGCGAAATCGCCGGTGCTGACTGCGCCGAGGGGGTCGCCGCAGCTGGGCGTCCTATCGGCGCAGCTCGGCGGAGGGGCCGTGCAGCTCCTCGAAAATGTGACTCTGCGGCGTCAACTGCTTGTTGTGAGAAATGCCATTTCCTCATTTAACAGTGCTTGTCCCTCATCTAGCAAAGCCTTCTGCAGGCTCACCGGAATGAATTTTGAAATGGAGGAACAATAAAATGTCCCCCCACCGACATGATTGCAAGTTCTTGGTAAACTACACGATAACGTTTTGAACATGTACCGCAGCCAACGCGCCGAGTTACGTTCGAGTATGCACAGACTCGCCTTTCCGCGACAGGGCGCCAAGTGGAGGTTGTGCAGAACCCTGCCAGTATGGGAGGTGCACATTCCCAGGTGATGACATGCTTTGTGTACCACCTGCCGATCAAGTGACTCAGGCTGCTGACCTGTGCCTGCACGATGATGACATTACACACGTTACCAATATATTACCAAGCCAATATGTTCCCAATGTTCTGTAAATGCTGAGTGAATAACATGACCTCTTCCCTCTTACCAGTGGTCACCCAGGAAGGAGTGTACGTCCTCGACATGGCAGCCAAGATCGATGCCACAGCAGATTACATTTGCAAGGCCAAATGGGGCGATGTGGACTTCCCCCCACCCTTTGGCAGAGAAGCCTACCCGGAGGTGAGGGGGGGGGGCGGGGGGGGGGGGGGGGACAGAGAAGCCAGTAGCTTTCTACTACCACCCCCAAGCTTAATCACATTCACCTCACCTCATTCAGCAACTTTGGTGCACACGTAGCTTCAGTCCTCCTGGTCTGTGTGTCCACGCTCTACCTCCTGAGCTAAAGCCGTGCGTCCACGCTCTACCTCCTGCGTGGACCCCAATGTAGCACTCATGTTGTGTGTCCACTGTAGGAGGCCTACATAGCCGACCTGGATGCCAAGAGTGGTGCCAGTCTGAAGCTGACCCTGCTGAACCCTCGCGGCCGGATCTGGACCATGGTGGCTGGAGGAGGAGCCTCAGTGGTCTACAGGTAGGAAGCAGACACCTGAGGGCAGTGGCTGGAGGAGGAGCCTCAGTGGTCTACAGGTAGGAAGCAGACACCTGAGGGCAGTGGCTGGAGGAGGAGCCTCAGTGGTCTACAGGTAGGAAGCAGACACCTGAGGGCAGTTTTTTTTCCCAAATTGGCTTTGCATAAGGAGAGGCTGTTTAACCTTCTTCGCCACTTGTTGCACTCACAATTTGAGATGCGAGGCATCCTTCTCTATGTTGGTTCCCTTGATCCAAAGATATTTAACAGTGGTCAAAAAATCCAGATACACTTTGATGCAGTTTACAGACTTTTTGCACAACATTTGAAATGAAATCGTGCATATATGAGAAGCTAGTCTACATATACGTTTGTCCAGATTTTATTACACTTATGTTTGGTCTTTGCAAGCCAGGGTTAGCTTATAAATAAAAAGACTGTAGACTGGCAACTTGACTTGTTGGTGGAGGCATACAACCGCAAGGCGGTTATTTCTAGTTTTAAGATGCAGGAAGTTGATGTATTTAAAAGAATCAGGACGCAGTATTTGATTGTCCGTCTGTCCTCTGCTGCAGTGACACCATCTGTGACCTGGGTGGGGTGGATGAGCTCGCCAACTATGGCGAGTACTCTGGAGCGCCCAGCGAGCAGCAGACCTACGACTACGCAAAAACCATCCTGTCCCTCATGACCCGTGAGAAGCACCATGAAGGTGAGTATGGCTACAACAACCCACTTCTCCAGGGGCTTTGACAATCATGGACTGCCAGTCCTGACAGTTTTGATTGGACTGGTTAAATAATTTATAACATTTCTTACAGACTTTGGTCATAATATTGCTTTAAACATGGCAATGGGTGTTTGCTCACACCTCTCCCATGTGGCTTACCATCATGGAGTTTGCATGTGGAGTTTGCATGTTCTCCCCGTACCCCCCAGGGGGTTCCTCCGTACATAACCCCCCACTAAAAACATGCAGAAGTTCGTCATCCGACCAGTGACGACAACATCTGAATTTGGTCCAATGATGGTCCAATGATGGTCCCCGGGCGCTGGAAAGAAATAGCGACCACTGCTCCTGGCCTGCCCCCCGGAGGAAAGGACAAGCCTGGATGGGTCAAATGCAGAGGACATATTTCACCGGCCACCGTCAGCATGAGTGTGTGTAGTGGCCGCATGCATGTGTTGTAGTGTGTTCATGCATGTGTTGTAGTGTTCGTGTGACAATAAAGACGGGCTGCCGTCTGAAATCGTGTTTTTAAATCGTGTTTATCATTGCTTGGATCTCCTTGAGTATTTCACAAGGCCACTTTTGAGTATGTGTATGTTGCCAGCAATAGACTTCATGGCTGCTCACCAAACTGTTACTGAGGCATCAAGTTACAGCCACAGACGTGTCTCTCAACATGCCGACTTCTCTACAGGGAAGGTGCTCATCATTGGAGGAAGTATCGCCAACTTCACCAATGTAGCAGCTACATTCAAGGTGAGAGATACGCTACAACACTTACTTGATCTGAGACAATGTAGCAGCTACATTCAAGGTGAGAGATACGCTACAACACTTACTTGATCTGAGACAATGTAGCAGCTACATTCAAGGTGAGAGATATGCTACAACACTTACTTGATCTGAGACAATGTAGCAGCTACATTCAAGGTGAGAGATATGCTACAACACTTACTTGATCTGAGACAATGTAGCAGCTACATTCAAGGTGAGAGATATGCTACAACACTTACTTGATCTGAGACAATGTAGCAGCTACATTCAAGGTGAGAGATATGCTACAACACTTACTTGATCTGAGACAATGTAGCAGCTACATTCAAGGTGAGAGATATGCTACCAACACTTACTTGATCTGAGACAATGTAGCAGCTACATTCAAGGTGAGAGATATGCTACCAACACTTACTTGATCTGAGACAATGTAGCAGCTACATTCAAGGTGAGAGATATGCTACAACACTTACTTGATCTGAGACAATGTAGCAGCTACATTCAAGGTGAGAGATATGCTACAACACTTACTTGATCTGAGACAATGTAGCAGCTACATTCAAGGTGAGAGATACGCTACCAACACTTACTTGATCTGAGACAATGTAGCAGCTACATTCAAGGTGAGAGATACGCTACCAACACTTACTTGATCTGAGACAATGTAGCAGCTACATTCAAGGTGAGAGATACGCTACCAACACTTACTTGATCTGAGACAATGTAGCAGCTACATTCAAGGTGAGAGATACGCTACCAACACTTACTTGATCTGAGACAATGTAGCAGCTACATTCAAGGTGAGAGATACGCTACCAACACTTACTTGATCTGAGACAATGTAGCAGCTACATTCAAGGTGAGAGATATGCTACAACACTTAAGCCCATGGCACACCAAACGAACATTCTCAAACAAACACAAACAAACACGAACAAAGACAAATGTTCGTTTGGTGTGCCATAGCTGTCTGTCCTTGTCTGTTCGTGTTTGGCGATGTTCTGTCATGTTTGCCAGGATTCGACTTGTTCAATCCGGCGTTGTTCGCTGTTCGCTGTTGTCTGGTAACTTCCCATGTTTTCAGTCGCGTATCCATGGAAACGGAGCTCACGCATGCGCGCCTAATGCCTGCGGTTGTCTGGTCAGTTTGGTCAGAGGCAGAGCCTCCTAACGTTACACGCGACGCAGCAAACATACGTTTCTCTGCCAACCATGTGCCATCACACTGGGCATCAACAACACTAGCGGGAGACTTCTCCCATGCACTCCCGCAAATAAGTAATGTTTTGCGCAGCAAGGTTACATAATGAGGGGGAGAGAGAACATCCATGACGGCTAACAACGAGCTATGCTAATAACTAGCTAGCCGTTCAGAAACACATGTAAACAGCCGTGTGATCACTGAGAACGTCAGTAAAATAAGGAGAGAGCTGCAGGTGCTTATGCAGAACTAGTGCACGATTAAGTGCACAGTGGGTAATGACCCGCTGTGATGAAGAATATAGCGAGATTAACCAGGTTGATAGCAGAGAAAACACTGTTGCAGCTGCCATCAGCAGGACCTCCAAGCTTCAACTAGCGTTGCCTGCGGTTGCCTGTCACATGACGCCTTCATGGTCCCTCGATAAAGTCTGCAGAAATATGCACGTTCCCTCACCTCTCTCTCAAGAAGCGTCACGTGAGTGTGGCGTTTAAGGCCATCTGTCGCTACAAAAGAAATAAACTGGGTGTATCATTGTATTACTCGACAGATGTATAACTAACTTTGTCAGTCTGAGCCATCTTCTATGTGCTGTAACACAGTGCAGTTTCTATTTTTCTGGTGTTTCTTTTTTACATGTTTGGGACTGTTGTGCTGAATATGTTTGGTCGGTGTGCCATGCTTTCAAACAATCTCCAACATCTGCCAACATTCACAGACAATTGTCTGTTGGTGTTTGTTGGTGTTTGTTGGAGAATGTTTGATTGGTGTGCCATGGGCTTTACTTGATCTGAGACAATGTAGCAGCTACATTCAAGGTGAGAGATATGCTACCAACACTTACTTGATCTGAGACAATGTAGCAGCTACATTCAAGGTGAGAGATATGCTACAACACTTACTTGATCTGAGACAATGTAGCAGCTACATTCAAGGTGAGAGATACACTACCAACACTTACTTGATCTGAGACAATGTAGCAGCTACATTCAAGGTGAGAGATATGCTACAACACTTACTTGATCTGAGACAATGTAGCAGCTACATTCAAGGTGAGAGATATGCTACAACACTTACTTGATCTGAGACAATGTAGCAGCTACATTCAAGGTGAGAGATATGCTACAACACTTACTTGATCTGAGACAATGTAGCAGCTACATTCAAGGTGAGAGATATGCTACCAACACTTACTTGATCTGAGACAATGTAGCAGCTACATTCAAGGTGAGAGATACACTACCAACACTTACTTGATCTGAGACAATGTAGCAGCTACATTCAAGGTGAGAGATATGCTACAACACTTACTTGATCTGAGACAATGTAGCAGCTACATTCAAGGTGAGAGATACGCTACAACACTTACTTGATCTGAGACAATGTATCAGCTACATTCAAGGTGAGAGATATGCTACCAACACTTACTTGATCTGAGACAATGTAGCAGCTACATTCAAGGTGAGAGATACGCTACAACACTTACTTGATCTGAGACAATGTATCAGCTACATTCAAGGTGAGAGATACACTACCAACACTTACTTGATCTGAGACAATGTAGCAGCTACATTCAAGGTGAGAGATATGCTACCAACACTTACTTGATCTGAGACAATGTAGCAGCTACATTCAAGGTGAGAGATATGCTACCAACACTTACTTGATCTGAGACAATGTAGCAGCTACATTCAAGGTGAGAGATATGCTACCAACACTTACTTGATCTGAGACAGTGAGTGCGTTTACACGCACACCAATAAACTGATAACTGGGAATAATCAGTTTATGGCAATAATCTGATTTCTGCGTTTACATGCACTTTAATAATCCGACAATAGGAGAAACCCGGGTTTACATGATTCAGTCAATTAGTCGGATTTCTCTCCAGAAAGGCGGCATTAATTCCGGAATAAAACAACAGAATATAGTTGCAAAATGCAAAATCACATTTTCCTAATTTATTTGTCCAGTGCAGAGGATGGTTTAGGTGAAAATTAGGTTGTGTATCTCGTCTACTTTACTAAAATTGGAATAGGCGTCACTTTGGAAGTGCATCTGTCAATAATATTTCCAACTTTACCGTGCACACAGCACGCAGGCAGGTGAGGTGACTTAAGCACGTCAAATGTTCATGACCCACAACGTGTGTTGAATTGAAATAGGTACTGTAGCCTACCTTGTTTTTTTTTTTTTTTTCCCCCGATTTTTTTATCCCATTTTATCCCCCATTAGTGCTCATTTGATTTCTCAATCCTGGTTGCTACTCCATCCTCTGCCGATCTGGGGAGAGCCGAGACTGGCTCCATGCTTCCTCCGAGACATGGGCAGTCAGCCAGCCGCTTCTTTTCACCTGACAGAGGAAGCTTCACCGGTAGGACATAGCACGTGGGAGGTTCACGCTGTTCCAACCAGTTCCCCTCCCTCTGAACAGGCGCCCTTAACGATCAGAGGAGGAACCACATTAGCAACCAGGATATTGCATGTTTTTGTGAAGGGGGTTCCTATATGAAGGAAACCCCCGGGAGGCACGGGGAGAACATGCAAACTCCACACAGAAAGGCCCTTTTGCCGACCCCACCCGGGCGGTGGGCACTCGAGGACATGCGGACGGGCACGCATTCCTTCAGCGTTCACCTCGTCCCCAGGTGGGAATCGAACCCACGACTTTCGAGCTGTGAGGCGATAGTGCTTACCACTGCACCACCGTACCTCCAGGTACTGTAGCCTACCTGTCAGAAAACGGACAGAATCTGTCATGGATTTTAACGTTATGTGTGTGTTGTGTTTTGAACGACTCTGTTGTCTGTAGGCTACGTCATTCTATTTGCAATCCGAGACAAATATTCGTCCTCTCCTATAGAATATCCACATTTCAACATAGTGCAGTGCAGCAGCGGTGCCGTTACAGGGACACCGCTCTGTGCGGGGAGAGAGAGCAGAGCAGAGCCGGTGAGAGAACCGGGAGGAGAGCCGAGGGGCCAGTGAGTGCAGCGCGTCTCTCCCTGCCTCTCACGCGCTCCTGTGCTTCTCTCTCCTGCAAGTCGTACATGCGCAGATATATAAACCCGAAAGAAACCCGGATATGCTGGATACATGCAGAGAGAAGACCGATTATTGCCCAGAAACCTAGGTGTGTTTATCGGTTTATTCATAACCCGTTTATGACCATAAACGGATAAAGCTTATCGGTTTATGCTGTTTACATGACCACTTGAATAATCAGGTAACTCAGAAATCCGCTAATAAACAGTTTATTGGTGTGCATGTAAACGCACTCATAGTTTGTAAAGTCAAATGCAAAGTCCTTTCAGTAAGATGACACACTAATAATAAGCCACCTGCTAATGATATTACTTACCAACTCTTCCTCTGTCGCAGGGCCCCAGAGTGTGATTAATAATGAATCAATTACTAGTTTCACCTAAAGGAAAACAAATTCAAAAGCTTTCAAAAGCTATTTAAAAATACAGTATTGTCTTTGTGATTTAAGGGTAGTCTGTTTATGAATGGCAGAGCTGCCAGAGCTCAATTCCAGGCAGGCCCTCTATAGACCTGATATAGGAACTGCTAAAACACATTGGTCTCTCAGTAGGTAATCAAGCTATTTGTAAAGTGTATGAATGCAATTTGGCCAGATCACACACAAAAGCTAGGTAAGTGTTAACTAGATTTTGATTGGCAGTAAAACGATCTATTGTCTACACAGGCCAAAGCAGAAGATAATCGACAGACAATAGACAACATAATTTTAATACCAATATGGTGCTGGTAATGAACCATGTGCTGGTGCTAGGACTGGGCAATATGTAAGGGTTAATGCATGACGAGGTGTCCGTTATCAGAATTGAATGGACGACATGGAGGCGTGAACCTGCGCCGAGGACGGTTGCCTCCGTGAAGTCCCCATCAGCTTATCCTGCAATGTAAACGTTCATTGCTCCAGTAAATGGTATGAACCTTGTCACCCAGGCCCGCTCCAACCCATTACGCAGAGTACGCAGACTGCGTAGGGCATCACGTGACTGAGGGCACCAAAAAAAAAAAAACCCTTTTTTTTTTTTTTTTTTTTTTTTTTGGTGCCCTCAGTCAGGCCACTCACTGAACAGCAGGCCAGGCGCCGCCTACTGGTTTACTAGTGGTTTTATTACTTTATTCAGGGTGCATCTCATTGTAAAATTGGACTCGGCCCAAATTGGGCTTCAAACGGCCCAAATTGGGCTTCAAGCGGCCCAAATCTGGCTTCAACCGGCCCAAATCTGGCTTCAACTGGCCCAAATCTGGCTTCAACTGGCCCAAATCGGGCTTCAGACGGTCCAAATCTGGCTTCAAACAGCCCAAATTGGGCTTCAAACAGCCCAAATTTTTCGCCGCCGCCCTTCGGACGCCGGCACGCACGTCGGCCTGTATCGGCCTGGCCTGCTTGGTATCTAATGCCCGGCCTGAATTATGATCCCAGTCCGCCCCTGCTTGCATGTACAGTTTAACAATCACTTGTTTGCTGACATGTACAGTAATTCTAACAATTGTTTGTTTCCCACATGTAATGAAATGTGAGATACACTAGTATCGTTCATAATTAATGATTTTGCAGTCTTTCGTTTGACAGTTATTGAAAGTTTTACGGGGGGGGGGGGGCACCACAGAACAATTACGCTTAGGGCACCCAAATGGCCAGGATCGGCCCTGTTGTCACCCCTTCCCCCAAAGCTGCACATAGCTGACCTGCATCTCTCTCTCTCTCCTCAGGGCATTGTCAGGGCCATCAAAGACTACCAGGGTCCTCTGAAGGAGCATGAGGTCACCATCTTTGTTCGGCGCGGAGGCCCCAACTACCAAGAGGGCCTGAGAGTGATGGGGGAAGTGGGTGAGTAATGTTAAACTGGTTTTATGCTTACGCCAAATCGCCAGCGCCGACTGTGCGCAGCTCGAAAATATGAGTCGAGAGCACGAGAGCTGTGATTGGCTGTTGCCTTGGGCCGCGCAAATATCTGCTGACGTACTTGTTGTGAGGAATGAGGAAATGGCATTTCCTCATTTAACAGTGCTTGTCCCTCATCTAGCAAAGCATTCCCCACCGACATGATTGCAAGTTCTTGGTAAACAACACGATAGCGTCATATGTAATGGACATGAGTGTACCACAAGCCACCTAGTGTTTTAGAGGTGTACCGCAGCCAACGCGCCGAGTTACGATCGAATATTACGTTCGAGTATGCACAGTCTCGCTGTCGCCGCTAGTCGGCGGCAAGGCTCCAAGTCGAAGCTGCACAGAACCCTGTCAGCGCCTGACATTCCCCTCCCCACCATGTCTTACTGACAGGGGAGCCCTCTTAAAAAAAAAACACACCAGACATACTCTCTGGTCATCTGAGCGGGTGTTATTGAAATGTGTGTGACAGAAATATACAAAATGTATATTTTGACAGCTAATGCACAAGGATTTATAGCATTTTAACGACAATAATTTAAGCTTTGATGCTACCTCCATTCTTGGTGGGTGGAGGGAATATGAACTGTCAGGGGGATGTTCTTAAATTGAGCCATTTGCCAAACTCCTGGGTGTATTTCTTTTCCTGCAGGGAAGACCACAGGCATCCCCATCCATGTGTTTGGTACAGAGACCCATATGACAGCCATCGTAGGCATGGCCATGGGCCACCGACCAATCCCCAACCAGCCTCCCATGGACGCTCATACCGCCAACTTCCTCCTCAACGCCAGCACCAATGCTATGGTATTTTCAATACAATGACATGTTTTACATTTTGCAAAAGCATTGCATACTGAAGTGCATCCCCCATCTTATTGTAATATAATTCAGTTATATACATGATGTTCAGACTCACACAGTTTCAAGCACTGGAAAGACTTTGCAGCTAGTTTATTATTTAATATTATGGCGTTTTTCCTTTTTATGTTCATGTTTGGACTGAGACCACTACTTCATTAGAGATGGGCCTCCATTTCAACTAGATGTGTTCTCTTTGGAAACTATTGCCATATTCATAAAGGCTGTGTAAACTGCAGCATTATTTCACTTTGGTGGACTATTTTACATTTTTGCACCAGAGTTAATGTACATCCAGCCTCCAGCAAAAGCTCACCTGCACTCCCAAGTGGTGCCCTTTCATTATCATTCAACGCAACTGGAATTACTGAAGGAAAATGACACTAAAATGATCACCATTTAGCATACATGCTAGGGAATTATGGTACTTTGGGTCATGTTTCCCCACACTGCATAAACTGCCAGCTTAGAAGGGTGGTTGGACTGTTAATGAATTTTTATTTTTTTATTATTATTATTTTTGGGGCCGGTGCAGAATGCAGCAGGGCCCTTACATTCGACTCTGTCGCTGCATTTGCGCACCCATCCTGGCCGAGTAAATGTCTTTCCAGTCCGGTAGGTGGCGGTAATGCACCTCTGGCTAATAAACACCGATCCTGGCCGAGTAAATGTCTTTCCCGTCCGGTAGGTGGCGGTAATGCACCTCTGGCTAATAAACACATCGTTGCCTTGAACCAATGGTGACTGGTGAAAAGTGAAAAAAGCTCTCTCTGACTCTGTCTGCTTCATGTGTGGCCGTGCCGACTCCCGACACACAGGAGGACAGACACAGCGAAAATGGCAGCGGCTTCTACGGATGGGCATTTTAAGCAATTTAAATAGTCTATTATGAACGAGTGCTCGAGCACTCGCGCGGGGGGCGCGGGCTGTGTGATTACTATGGTAATGTCTGAGCAGGGGTAATCTGCTGTGTATGGGGCTGTTCACACATAACGTTTGCATTTTTGCATGGAAAAAGCGCTACCTGGAGCATTTTTTTGTCAGGAGAGGGACTGACTGTGATGATATTAGGTGACGCTAAGCTAACATCATTCTAAAGCCTACCTTTAGACAGTATCTCCGGTTGGAGTAGCGCTTTGGAGCAGACAAGTTGTGAAACAAGCGAAGGCATTTCATTTCCAATACATGTCCATTGTTGCTGAATAGTGATCACCATGATGCGATTGTCTCCCAAAAAGTGATTCTTTCTCCACATTTCTTGTGACTAACGTTATGGGAAACGACAGTGTAGTCAGTAAACTAGTGCAACGTTTTGAATGAGTTTTATCGGGCGTGCACTATGAAGAAGCGTGCTTCTCATTCGGGAGAATATCTCCAGGCAGCTTTTTTCGGGAAGAGCTGCAAAACTTCCGGTTAAATTTTTCAAAATAATGTTACTTAAACAAAAGTCAATAGCTTATTGATGCACGTTGGAGGAGAAAAGGTATTTCAATGAATGAAGCAGCAAACCTTGTATCTAAATACTCGTTGTGATGTTATATGGCGTGAAACTGTGGCTGTAACGCATTACTCAAAATAAATAAGGTTACAATAAGCGTTTTATTTTGAAAGCAACAAGGCGGATGACGTACTAGTACATTCTGGCTGACTTGACGCCCGGCCGTGCAGTTGCTGCTGAAGTAAAAGGTGCTTCAACGCGACCAAAGCGAAAGGCTCAAACACATCGAACCTGGCTAAACATCTTGCCGACAGGCACCCCGACCTGTTCAAAGAGTTTAAAGACCGACAGGTTAGCGAACGTGAACGATAAACATACATGCCCTCAAATAAGTCAAACGAGTATTGTGTGACAAGCGAACTTGTTTCACTGAAAAAGTTCGCTTGTCACAATAGCCTACTCGTTTACAGTGAAACACGAGGCAATGTGCTCGAGCACAGATCTCTGCCAAGGAAGGAGCAAGTCATGACATGTAACGTTTAGGGGAGGGGACATCAGATGACTGCATACCATGTACAATATTTAATAACACTATGGGCCATAGTGTTATATTTGAATTTTGGGCCATAGTCTATGGCCCTCAATTCCAGTGTTATTAAAGCTTTTACATGGTAAGCAGTCATCTGATCTCACCTATCCTAATATTTACAATAATCCCAATTATTAATGATATACGAATTCATTGTAAAAAATACACCTAGCCTACACGTATGGGGGGGGGGAGGCTGGGAATACACCACATAATAATCCTACATTTCAATAGCCTACATTTATGTGTGAAAATAATATATATTACTAGATTAACCATAAATCTGGCACTTCATGTTAATGAAGCTTAAACCCAGGATTATTAACCCACATAGGCTACACTACAGCACAGGCACACTACACAAATGACTCAATACAGCTTGGCAGAGTTATGCACTTTACTGAGCACACTGGCCCTATACCAGGTTTCGACCTGGTTTAACATTTTTTCAATATTACAATTAGACAAACTGGTGTCGGCAAACACTGGCATAAGCTCATGTAAACCTAGTAAGCACAGTCTTTAGTTTTTAAACCAGAGGCTGTGTTCCTGATTGCCTCGCTGTCTCTAACAGCAGCCCTCTTGTTTGTCTGTCCAGTGTGTTCTGTAATGTTTGTAGTATTATTTAGCCTACAGGCTTTCCAGGGTTTCCTAACTCTTTGGCTCTATTGACTCAGGCCCCCTTCAGATACTATATATGTTGGAGATATGAAACCTCATATCTTGGTCAAAGTTGCAGCTGCACAACTTCTAGATGGAGACACAATAGTTAGTCTCTGCCTTTTCTCCTTTTCTTCTGCTGGGCTGTGAACAATGCAAGGCTTGTACTTCTCTCTTCTGTGTACCAGACTCCAGCGACCACGAGGACGGCCTCCTTCTCTGAACATAAGGCAGCCATTGATGCCGCTCCAGCCAAAAAGTCTAAAGCAGGTCTTCCCGCAGGTAACTAACGCACCGGGACTCTCCTCTCTCCACTGCTTCTTATCAGTCCAACTCCATGCATTAACTTACTCCTACACTTCTCCCTTGCTGTCTGCTTCTTTATTCCTCGTATCCTTGCTTTCTGTATTTCTCTCCCTCCTCCTCCCCCCCCCCTCCATTGCCGTCACTGCTATTCTGCATTTTTAATTTTCTTTCTATTTCTCCCTCTTCCACTTGTTTGGCCACGCACTCGGTCCCCTCGCCCTCCATCCCACCCACGCTTATCTCTCCCTAAAGACTCTCTTCACTCTGTACTGTGGCCCCTGAAGAATGTGCTCACAGGGGATTGGAAAGGTGAGTGGTGGGTGTGCCACGCCCACACCTAGCTCTGCAACCCTGTAGCCATGCCCACACCTAGCTCTGCAACCCTGTAGCCACGCCTACACCTAGCTCTGCAACCCTGTAGCCACGCCCACACCTAGCTCTGCAACCCTGTAGCCACGCCCACACCTAGCTCTGCAACCCTGTAGCCACGCCCACACACCTAGCTCTGCAACCCTGTAGCCACGCCCACACCTAGCTCTGCAACCCTGTAGCCACGCCCACACCTAGCTCTGCAACCCTGTAGCCACGCCCACACACCTAGCTCTGCAACCCTGTAGCCACGCCCACACACCTAGCTCTGCAACCCTGTAGCCACGCCCACACCTAGCTCTGCAACCCTGTAGCCACGCCCACACCTAGCTCTGCAACCCTGTAGCCACGCCCACACACCTAGCTCTGCAACCCTGTAGCCACGCCCACACCTAGCTCTGCAAACCTGTAGCCACGCCCACACCTAGCTCTGCAACCCTGTAGCCACGCCCACACCTAGCTCTGCAACCCTGTAGCCACGCCCACACCTAGCTCTGCAACCCTGTAGCCACGCCCACACCTAGCTCTGCAACCCTGTAGCCACGCCCACACCTAGCTCTGCAACCCTGTAGCCACGCCCACATCTAGCTCTGCAACCCTGTAGCCACGCCTACACACCTAGCGCTGCAACCCTGTAGCCACGCCCACACCTAGCTCTGCAACCCTGTAGCCACGCCCACACCGAGCTCTGTAACCCTGTAGCCACGCCCACACCTAGCTCTGCAACCCTGTAGCCACGCCCACACACCTAGCGCTGCAACCCTGTAGCCACGCCCACACCTAGCTCTGCAACCATGTAGCCACGCCCACACCTAGCTCTGCAACCCTGTAGCCACGCCCACATCTAGCTCTGCAACCCTGTAGCCACGCCCACACCTAGCTCTGCAACCCTGTAGCGACGCCCACACCTAGCTCTGCAACCATGTAGCCACGCCCACACCTAGCTCTGCAACCCTGTAGCCACGCCCACACCTAGCTCTGCAACCCTGTAGCCACGCTCACACACCTAGCTCTGCAACCCTGTAGCCAGCCCACACCTAGCTCTGCAACCCTGTAGTCACGCCCACACCTAGCTCTGCAACCCTGTAGCCACGCCCACACCTAGCTCTGCAACCCTGTAGCCACGCCCACACCTAGCTCTGCAACCCTGTAGTCACGCCCACACCTAGCTCTGCAACCCTGTAGCCACGCTCACACACCTAGCTCTGCAACCCTGTAGCCAGCCCACACCTAGCTCTGCAACCCTGTAGTCACGCCCACACCTAGCTCTGCAACCCTGTAGCCACGCCCACACCTAGCTCTGCAACCCTGTAGCCACGCTCACACACCTAGCTCTGCAACCCTGTAGCCACGCCCACACACCTAGCTCTGCAACCCTGTAGCCACGCCCACACACCTAGCTCTGCAACCCTGTAGCCACGCCCACACACCTAGCTCTGCAACCCTGCACTCCACATTGGTTTGTCCCTTTTCTTCTTGCCCTCGAGCCGCCTAATCTTAGTAGAGAGGAGTGTGTGTGTGTGTGTGTGTGTGTGGCTTTGACACCTGCGTTTCTGCATCACCTCAGTGTCTCTACGGATTCTTCGTTCAAATGGCTACTAGGCTTGGGCGTATTAAGGTATTACCATACCGGGGTACTTAGAAATCCCCACATCAATACCGTCAAAACTGTTTTCTATCTTTTTTTTTTTTGTTCAGCCAAAATAGTTGCAAGTGTTCTTGCCTGTACTGGGCTTAGCCTAAATTATTTTTATTCATTTATTAGTATTTTTATTCGCCATTTGTAGGCTACTTTTTTTATCTTATTAATAGGTGAGCATATACATGTTACAAGCAACACTATATTGTTTAACTTTTTTTTCTGATTTTCCTCCATTTTCACCCCAATCGTACTTGGCCAATTTCCCCCTGCTGCCCCGGTCGCTGCTCCGCCCTCTGAGGAGAGCCGTACCTTGCACCTAGCACCTTGCTTCCTCCAAGACATGTGCAGTTGCCAGCCGCTTCTTTTCACCTGACAGCGGGGAGCTTCACTAGCAGGACGTAGCACGTGGGAGGATCACGCTATTCCCGCCAGTTCCCTTCCACCCCGACCGACCAGAGGAGGCGCTAGTGCAGCGACCAGTCCGGACGCGATATTTTTTTTTGGATGATGCGAAGGCTATGCGAAGGCATAACCCGCCCCTCTCTGCCTCTGATTGGCCTAGCGTCAAACTTCCATCCAAACACATTCGCTTGGCTATATCCTGCATTACATCTCTTTCTACAGTCTGTGGTCAGACCGTCAGACTCAGTGGGTCAGACAGACATACAGCAGTTACGCTTGCTAGCCTGCATGAAAGACGCCAGTGTGTTTATGTTTTTAATATAGTCATATATGGTTTATGACGCTGCCGCTACTCTTGGCAGTGCACGTATGTAGCATATAGACAGACAATTGATCAAGAGTGATATAAAACAGGGTTATTTTTCAGGGAACTAGCAAGCGTAACTGCTGTCTGTCTGAGTCTGACGGTCTGACCACAGTGTAGAAAGAGATGTAAATGTCACAATAAAAAGATTGTGAATCTTCAGCTCACATTGTCAGTCATCATCTAATTAAAGTCTGCCAGCATTGTAGATATTCCACAAATTAAGGATCAATCTTAAGTTCTCTAATGCTGAGACTCTAATTGGTGAAAAGTAACTGTTAATCAAGTAGCATTTTTGAGTGCAGATTTGTCATCTTTAGGCTGACAGTTGTGTATTGTTGCTCTTTAGGATGTGGTTGTAGAATTAGAAGACAAGAGCCCTGTTCGGAATCGGTCTCTATGACAGAAATAGTGGACTATTTTAGTGTGTCGCCATTTTTTTATGGTGTCTGAATTCTCAACTGTTAATTTGATTCACAATTTAGTCAACTAAAAAATACCCACAATGCACAGCGATTTCTAGTGAACAGCGAATGTACCCTACATTTTCGCCGGTATACCACAATGCAATGCGGTTGTCTTTACCCAAGGAGAAGAAGAAAGTCGTTAGCTCGCGAGCTAACCAGCTTGTGAGCTACTTCACCACCAAAGCTTGCTATTAGGAGACCGCACCACAGTTGACAAAACCACACATGCACGTAATTAGAATTTCAACCATTTATTTAGGATTTAGCAGTCAAAACATGCAACACCAATACTACCTGGGGACATCTCAATCTGCTCGTGAGCTCAGTTGTTTATGTGATAGTGGGCGTGGATTGCTTGTGTCACATGAATATCCGGTGCATCTGGTGACTCAATGATCTCCAGGAAAAAAATCTGTCGTGTCCAAAACTCATTTTGATCATTCCCCATATAGTTCACTATGATAAACACTATAGTTCACTATATGATAAACACTATATTCACTATATGATAAACACTATAGTTCACTATATGATAAACACTATATTCACTATATGATAAACACTATATTCACTATATGATAAACACCATATAGTTCACTATATGATAAACACTATATGGGAATAGTGAGTGAGTGAACGATTCCGAACGCGGCTAATATACGGTAGTTCAAAAGTTGGCTACGTGGAGGTGACATTTTGATTGTGATTTTGAGGACAATTTCAGTTTGCTTTTTACACCGGCTTTTGACACAGCTATGGCATGCTACGTAGCAACTGAGCTTTGCATGCTCTTTCCTCTGCTGTGATGTATTTAATGAAGACTGTTTTAAGACATACTGTACAACACAGTTGGCAGAATGCATTGAAGCCTGTCAGATGAATACAATCATGATACTGTAGATGTACTCATTGTTTTGTTCTCTTTTGTTTTTGTGCTGATTTTGTTATATTTGTGTTTCCGTCCTGTGGGGTCACAGAAGCACAAGCCCCTTCAGGCGTCAGTGGAGGTAGGGAAGGTTGTGAAAAAGCTGTTGTGCTGCCTTCTCCTGCCTCTGTCCTCCTCACTTTACCATCCTGGCTTCTCTGTCTGTGATCCGTTTCTCCTCAGCCTCTCCCTCCTCTTGGCATTCTCAATCTCATGGTGACTGGCTCACCTTATTATACCTTTATTATATACATTACATTACAGTAGCAGATGCTTTTATCCAAAGCCACTTACAATAGTGCAATAGTGCAATCAACACCAGCACCACAGTCCTCATCAGCTAAGACATCTGGAAGAAGAAGAGTGGTTAGTTCAAGAAGGGTCCAGGTGAAGAGGTGTGTTTTTAGTCTGCTGGAAGATGGGCCGAGGGAACCAGGCCAGGTTTAGAACCTGATCATGGATTGCAGATGGGGAGGAGCAGCCTGATGTACGGTCCTGTAGGCGAGTACCAGTTAGGAATGGGTCCGATCCAATATCAGTATCGGGTGCCGTTATTGGCACTAATTCACGGATCGGATCGGAATCTGAGATTTATTTTTTTATTTTTTTGCAATTCCAGCGCGGGCCATAATTTGCCCATGTATAATAGTATCCTTCTTTGCCTTGTATATTTTCTTAATTTTGTCTGCTTTTTGCAAGGTATATTTAAAAAAAAAAATCTTTAATTGGCCAAATCTTTGCCTATACTGTATATTCAAGAAAACGTTGGTATCGGCATAATATCGGTATCGGCAGATATCCAAATTCAGGTATCGGAATCGGATCGGAAGTGAGAAAATGTGGATCGGTGCATCCCTAGTACCAGTGTCTTGAATTTGATGCGTGCCGAGATGGGAAGCCAGTGAAGACGGGAGTGAAGCCAGTGAAGGGACCCGGAAGAGGGGAGTGAAGCCAGTGAAGGGACCAGAAGAGGGGAGTGAAGCCAGTGAAGGGACCCGGAAGAGGGGAGTGAAGCCAGTGAAGGGACCAGAAGAGGGGAGTGAAGCCAGTGAAGGGACCCGGAAGAGGGGAGTGAAGCCAGTGAAGGGACCAGAAGAGGGGAGTGAAGCCAGTGAAGGGACCGGAAGAGGGGAGTGAAGCCAGTGAAGGGACCAGAAGAGGGGAGTGAAGCCAGTGAAGGGACCAGAAGAGGGGAGTGAAGCCAGTGAAGGGACCAGAAGAGGGGAGTGAAGCCAGTGAAGGGACCGGAAGAGGGGAGTGAAGCCAGTGAAGGGACCCGGAAGAGGGGAGTGAAGCCAGTGAAGGGACCCGGAAGAGGGGAGTGAAGCCAGTGAAGGGACCAGAAGAGGGGAGTGAAGCCAGTGAAGGGACCGGAAGAGGGGAGTGAAGCCAGTGAAGGGACCAGAAGAGGGGAGTGAAGCCAGTGAAGGGACCAGAAGAGGGGAGTGAAGCCAGTGAAGGGACCGGAAGAGGGGAGTGAAGCCAGTGAAGGGACCAGAAGAGGGGAGTGAAGCCAGTGAAGGGACCCGGAAGAGGGGAGTGAAGCCAGTGAAGGGACCAGAAGAGGGGAGTGAAGCCAGTGAAGGGACCGGAAGAGGGGAGTGAAGCCAGTGAAGGGACCAGAAGAGGGGAGTGAAGCCAGTGAAGGGACCGGAAGAGGGGAGTGAAGCCAGTGAAGGGACCAGAAGAGGGGAGTGAAGCCAGTGAAGGGACCCGGAAGAGGGGAGTGAAGCCAGTGAAGGGACCAGAAGAGGGGAGTGAAGCCAGTGAAGGGACCGGAAGAGGGGAGTGAAGCCAGTGAAGGGACCAGAAGAGGGGAGTGAAGCCAGTGAAGGGACCGGAAGAGGGGAGTGAAGCCAGTGAAGGGACCAGAAGAGGGGAGTGAAGCCAGTGAAGGGACCAGAAGAGGGGAGTGAAGCCAGTGAAGGGACCGGAAGAGGGGAGTGAAGCCAGTGAAGGGACCAGAAGAGGGGAGTGAAGCCAGTGAAGGGACCGGAAGAGGGGAGTGAAGCCAGTGAAGGGACCCGGAAGAGGGGAGTGAAGCCAGTGAAGGGACCGGAAGAGGGGAGTGAAGCCAGTGAAGGGACCGGAAGAGGGGAGTGAAGCCAGTGAAGGGACCCGGAAGAGGGGAGTGAAGCCAGTGAAGGGACCAGAAGAGGGGAGTGAAGCCAGTGAAGGGACCAGAAGAGGGGAGTGAAGCCAGTGAAGGGACCGGAAGAGGGGAGTGAAGCCAGTGAAGGGACCAGAAGAGGGGAGTGAAGCCAGTGAAGGGACCGGAAGAGGGGAGTGAAGCCAGTGAAGGGACCCGGAAGAGGGGAGTGAAGCCAGTGAAGGGACCGGAAGAGGGGAGTGAAGCCAGTGAAGGGACCGGAAGAGGGGAGTGAAGCCAGTGAAGGGACCCGGAAGAGGGGAGTGAAGCCAGTGAAGGGACCGGAAGAGGGGAGTGAAGCCAGTGAAGGGACCCGGAAGAGGGGAGTGAAGCCAGTGAAGGGACCCGGAAGAGGGGAGTGAAGCCAGTGAAGGGACCCGGAAGAGGGGAGTGAAGCCAGTGAAGGGACCCGGAAGAGGGGAGTGAAGCCAGTGAAGGGACCCGGAAGAGGGGAGTGAAGCCAGTGAAGGGACCCGGAAGAGGGGAGTGAAGCCAGTGAAGGGACCCGGAAGAGGGGAGTGAAGCCAGTGAAGGGACCCGGAAGAGGGGAGTGAAGCCAGTGAAGGGACCCGGAAGAGGGGAGTGAAGCCAGTGAAGGGACCCGGAAGAGGGGAGTGAAGCCAGTGAAGGGACCCGGAAGAGGGGAGTGAAGCCAGTGAAGGGACCCGGAAGAGGGGAGTGAAGCCAGTGAAGGGACCCGGAAGAGGGGAGTGAAGCCAGTGAAGGGACCCGGAAGAGGGGAGTGAAGCCAGTGAAGGGACCCGGAAGAGGGGAGTGAAGCCAGTGAAGGGACCCGGAAGAGGGGAGTGAAGCCAGTGAAGGGACCCGGAAGAGGGGAGTGAAGCCAGTGAAGGGACCCGGAAGAGGGGAGTGAAGCCAGTGAAGGGACCGGAAGAGGAGAGTGAAGCCAGTGAAGGGACCGGAAGAGGGGAGTGAAGCCAGTGAAGGGACCGGAAGAGGGGAGTGAAGCCAGTGAAGGGACCCGGAAGAGGAGAGTGAAGCCAGTGAAGGGACCGGAAGAGGGGAGTGAAGCCAGTGAAGGGACCGGAAGAGGAGAGTGAAGCCAGTGAAGGGACCGGAAGAGGGGAGTGAAGCCAGTGAAGGGACCGGAAGAGGAGAGTGAAGCCAGTGAAGGGACCGGAAGAGGGGAGTGAAGCCAGTGAAGGGACCGGAAGAGGAGAGTGAAGCCAGTGAAGGGACCGGAAGAGGGGAGTGAAGCCAGTGAAGGGACCCGGAAGAGGGGAGTGAAGCCAGTGAAGGGACCCGGAAGAGGGGAGTGAAGCCAGTGAAGGGACCCGGAAGAGGGGAGTGACGCGAGAGAATCTAGGTTGGTTGAACACCAGACATGCTGCAGTGTTCTGAATGAGCAGCAGCGCTCTGATGGCAGCAGGTAGCCCTCTGATGGCAGCAGGTAGCCCTCTGATGGCAGCAGGCAGCGCTCTGATGGCAGCAGGTAGCCCAGCAGCGCTCTGATGGCAGCAGGTAGCCCAGCAGCGCTCTGATGGCAGCAGGTAGCCCGGTAGCCCTCTGATGGCAGCAGGTAGCCCGGTAGCCCTCTGATGGCAGCAGGTAGCCCTCTGATGGCAGCAGGTAGCCCTCTGATGGCAGCAGGTAGCCCAGCAGCGCTCTGATGGCAGCAGGTAGCCCGGTAGCCCTCTGATGGCAGCAGGTAGCCCGGTAGCCCTCTGATGGCAGCAGGTAGCCCTCTGATGGCAGCAGGTAGCCCTCTGATGGCAGCAGGTAGCCCGGCCAAAAGAACGTTGATCATGATGATGGCGGTCAAACTCCAGGCTTCAGAACGGGAATCCACAAACCAATGGGTGAGGTCACGTTGGCTACGTCCATATTTGTAGTCCAGTCTGGTCCATCTTAAGATGAATGCCATGCCCATGAGGTTATGGTGTTCTCATCAAAATGAGCCTTTGCAGTCATTTATTTGACCTAAATAGATGGCCATGATGCCCCTGAGCAGCTGGCTGAACGGCTGTAGAGGGAGTAATGGTTCTGGACAGTTTCTGTGCCAGCGACAGAGGGGAGGAGAGACTTGGAGGAATGGAACAAATAGGTGGTTAGACGCTGGTTAACCATACAGCAAATACTTCAACATGACATGACACATTAACTTGACGTTCTGCGTTCAAACAGAACTTGTATCACTGTTTCCACTCTGCTGCGGCGCTGCCCAATAATGACCCACTCTGCACATAGACATTGGAAGTGTCCTGCTAAGTGTTCCTAGGTACAAGGTGCACACAATAGGTCAATAGCACAAATCAACTGACCTAAGCTTCTGTCCTGAAAACTCCACGTTTCTGCTTGTGTGTGTTGTTGCACTTACATGTTAGAATGTTTGAGCAGTTTCTGCTCTGTGTTGTGGGTCGATGTGGCATCTGGAACTTGTTGCTTTGAAATGGAGTCATTAAACAATTGCATTTTCAGGGGTGATTAGCTGGGCAATGAAAGCTACTGAGGGTTTTCTGCCCCCCCCCCCCCCCCCCTTTTCTTTTAAGACAAGCTTAGTCGTGCATTCCTTTATGACTGGGAACTGGTAATCTTACGACTTCAAAGGTCATGAGCTGGACGGTGACATCATCAGAGCTGGTATTTCCCATTCCAAACTTGTAGGAGCCTCAGCAGCCCCGACCTCAGAAATCCAAGATGGCTGCTCCGCGCAACAACAGTAGTTATAATCGTAGTAATGTTGTTTAGCACTTCTGTTTTGTTTGTGTCTCACTAAATCAGCTGTACACACAGCACTGCCTAACATCTATCTGTGTGGACATGAGGCTGCAGTGTTTGTATGCGCAAAATGCCGCGAAATGCCTTGTTATCAACTGTTACTGCTAACAATGGCTAGCCTGGCTAGTGACTGGATCTGACCAATGAACAGTGAACTTCCCAGCTCAAGTTTTCTGCAAATGGAACGCTAACAAAACGGATGTGATGTCCTTTAGCCTCCACATCCCAGTTATTTTGTGATAAAGGAATGCACCATAGGTACTATTGTTCCCATAGTGTGATGGGGTGTTGACTGGTGGGCTGAACAGTAAGAGCACACAGCAACTACACACAGAAGGCTGTTTGCTAAATGGGTTCAAAATCCTGTGCAAGTAAAGGCATTATTGAAATTCAGCCACATGCCTTTGTAGTTCAAGCTAGCTTCTTTCCTCCAGGAGAAATATTATTATTATTATTATTAATGCATTTTTGCTCACAATAATTCTACTAGCTTATAGCTTCAGTCACACCACTCATGTCATGTATATTTGGAAGTCAAGTCGGATGACCGTTTCAGGCATAGGAAACAAAACGATCCTTTTGATGCAGCAGCAAACCTATCTTATTTCATAGTGAATGATAACAGACACTCTGTAGATTGTTTGCTCTTCCAAATTTGAACTACATGTCAGTCTTGTAGAAATTAATGGTTACTGGAATTAAATTGGTCCGTAGCACAAGACTTGTGCAGAATGAAGTGCAGTTGTAGTAGGTAGCATGCCAAAATGTGCCCCGCACCCCCTGCTCTCCCATCACTCTACCACCACCATAGAGGGACAAAGTGACCGCCTACTTCCTGCTTCAGCACTGTACCAGAGATTTTCATCCGCCATTTATTTTCCCATACACATTTCGTAAAATGTGTATAAAAATAGTTTTACTGGTTCAAACCAAACGGTTCAGCTAACGCTATAATCGGGAGAGACCATAGAACATTTCACTGGGACCAAAACGTAAAAAAATGCGGGTTTAAAGAAAATATTTTTTCAATGTTGTTTTTTAAAGTTTTGGTCCGAGTGAAATGTTCTATGGTCTCTCCCGATTATAGCGTTAGCTGAACCGTTTGGTTCGACGAAGTAAAACTATAAGCATTTTACGAAATGTCTGAGAAAATAAATGGCGGATGAAAATCTCTGGTACAGTGCTGAAGCAGGAAGTGACGTACCACTTTGCCTCTCTATAACCTGACGCTGCCAGATGGGGGCGATATTGTTTTCAGAACAAGACACGGAGTGTGGTGTTGTGAAAACTATACCGCCCCCATCTGGCAGCATCAGGTTACCACCACCACCACTGTGCAATTTCAGATTCTAACATTCCGAGACCCCTTTGTGATGCTATTGAATTAACAGTGTGCCTTATATCCGCCATGAGAGCTGTGTTACTGTGTGCACTCTGCTTGTTAAGCCTTATTCCTGCTGCGTTGCTGAGCAAGACAGACTCTTATATGTGTTTTCTCCGGCTTCTCCGTCCCTCTCTTCCTCTCCTCTCTCTGCCTCTCCTCTCTTCCTCTCCTCTCTTCCTCTCCTCTCTTCCTCTCCTCTCTCTGCCTCCTCTTTCCCACAGCCAAGGCCACCACTCTGTTCAGCAGACACACCAAGACCATCGTGTGGGGCATGCAGACGCGCGCCGTGCAAGGCATGCTGGACTTCGACTATGTGTGCTCACGGGACGAGCCTTCGGTGGCGGCCATGGTTTACCCCTTTACGTAGGTTCCCCAAGATCTCAGCAAGTTTGCCAGAACTGGGCATAAATAAAATATAATACTCCACTGATTACAAAACTACATCACTACACTGTTGGTTTCTGACCTAACATTTCAATTAATCATGTTTAACTTTTTTAGAACATCTTTTGAGTTCTCTTATATCGGAGTTCTTGAATGTTCAAGCACCAAATTTGGCTGCTCTAGGGACACGTCGTTAGTCCCACTTTCTTACCTATAATAGTATGAAAACCAAGTCTCAACATATCTGAAGAAGAGAAAAGTTAATTGTGGTAATATTGTTTCTTTTGATTTCTTTCATCCAACTCAAACCTTTCATCTTATAATTTCACTTTGTTGCAATTGCTGGTATTGGATCCTGGAGGGCAGAAAAAAATACTGATTGGTGGCCACCGATCTCCAGATCTGAAAATTTGAGGTTGACTGTGACTGCAACAGTCAAACCTCCAGACTTTCAGGAGCAATTTGCTACTAAAGTAAAATGTTGCTTAATGAAAAACACCAGTTCCCTATTCTGCTGTTAGAACTAGTTACTTTAGTGTCTAAGAAACCACTGTCTGTGTTTTGCCTAGTGGGGATCACAAGCAGAAGTTCTACTGGGGCCACAAGGAGATCCTGCTGCCAGTCTACAAGAACATGGCCGACGCCATGAAGAAGCACCCCGAGGTGGACGTGGTGATCAGCTTTGCCTCGCTGCGCTCTGCCTTCGACAGCACCATGGAGACCATGCAGTACCCACAGGTAGACTACACATCAAACATGTATGAGCACCATGGAGACCATGCAGTACCCACAGGTAGACTACACATCAAACATGTATGAGCACCATAGAGACCATGCAGTACCCACAGGTAGACTACACATCAAACATGTATGAGCACCATAGAGACCATGCAGTACCCACAGGTAGACTACACATCAAACATGTATGAGCACCATGGAGACCATGCAGTACCCACAGGTAGACTACACATCAAACATGTATGAGCACCATAGAGACCATGCAGTACCCACAGGTAGACTACACATCAAACATGTATGAGCACCATAGAGACCATGCAGTACCCACAGGTAGACTACACATCAAACATGTATGAGCACCATAGAGACCATGCAGTACCCACAGGTAGACTACACATCAAACATGTATGAGCACCATAGAGACCATGCAGTACCCACAGGTAGACTACACATCAAACATGTATGAGCACCATAGAGACCATGCAGTACCCACAGGTAGACTACACATCAAACATGTATGAGCACCATGGAGACCATGCAGTACCCACAGGTAGACTACACATCAAACATGTATGAGCACCATGGAGACCATGCAGTACCCACAGGTAGACTACACATCAAACATGTATGAGCACCATAGAGACCATGCAGTACCCACAGGTAGACTACACATCAAACATCTATGAGCGTAAACATCAGAGATTCAGTTAGAAAATCAATTCTGATTGCTCCTGACTTGTCTATGTAATTGTGTCACCAGATACACACCATTGCCATCATAGCTGAGGGAATCCCCGAAGCCCTGACCAGGAAGCTGATTAAGATGGCTGATGAGCAAGCTGTCACTATCATTGGCCCCGCCACGGTACGCAGCCTTACACACTTATCTATTGCAAACTGAGTCGATACTAGGCTGTGAATGTACGTGTCAATGGAGATGGCGAGCACAAGTTAAGTTGATGTTTGTTCAATTCTGGGGCTCCAGGTTGGTGGCATCAAGCCGGGCTGTTTTAAGATCGGGAACACCGGCGGCATGCTGGACAACATCCTGTCCTCCAAGCTGTACCGGCCCGGCAGTGTCGCGTACGTGTCGCGCTCCGGGGGCATGTCCAACGAGCTCAACAACATCATCTCCCGCACCACGGACGGTGTCTATGAGGGCGTGGCTATCGGAGGAGACAGGTAATGGCGGAACAGCCCATGTCATACAGGAGACTTTGTGTGGTGAAGTTATGAAAGAGGAAAAAACAAAGGAAATGCTGTTTTTCTTTTTTCTGTTTTTCTTCTTTTTTTGTATCTCCTCCCCAAGAGACCATATTCCTGCATCCCATATCACCCAACCTCTCCAAACTGATCCACAATCATAAATTGCACTTAAATATTTAGGCATTGTAACTATTTTAAGAGGCACCATTTCACTCTAGTTTTGCCTTTCTATGAGTCGATGCTACAACATGCAAGACCTCATAGATGGAGCATATCCTCACACAATGTGGTCATGAAGACCCTGATGAAGACCCTGAAGATGATTTGCTTAAAAGTGAGGGAAAGGATCACTATGCTGTTGAAGCTCTTTAGGTTATTTTTCCCTGCCACACGTACATGTATTGCTATCTGAGCTGAGCTTGTTCACCGGAAGAAAATATGACCAGACAAGCTGTCTGTGATTCCTTTCGAAAAGCCTTTTAGTGCGAAGAATCCGCATGGAATTTCGTGCCCCATTCCGCCTCCGCATTCGCACCGCATCTGTGTGAAACGTCCGTAACTCTTTCTGTTGCGATCCTCTCTGCCCAGGTATCCAGGCTCCACCTTTATGGACCACGTCCTCCGTTACCAGGACACTCCAGGGGTGAAGATGATCGTCATGCTGGGAGAGGTGGGAGTAGCCCATTGATTATTTATATTGTCAGATTGGTGGAACAGGTTTTCTTTTGTGGAACAGATTAATTGTACCATTATGTATTTAGTGAATTGAATCATATGAGGGGGGAAATGTAGTCTTTGGGCCATACACCTTTCCTATTTTGACTTGATTTCTTTCACGCTGACTCCCCAGATTGGTGGCACAGAGGAGTACAAGATCTGCCAGGGCATCAAAGAGGGCAGGATTACCAAACCTGTAGTATGCTGGTGTATAGGAACCTGCGCCACCATGTTCTCCTCAGAGGTCTGTTGGCCATGCTGAAGGAGCCGGCTTTGAATTTTCTGTGAAGTTCTACTAACCTTAGAACTCTTGGTTTCTGAGGTTAACATTGTGTACTGCTGCTGTCTTTAGGTTCAGTTTGGCCATGCTGGTGCTTGTGCCAACCAGGCTTCAGAGACAGCGGTGGAAAAGAACCAGGCCCTGAGGGACGCCGGAGCCTATGTGCCCAAGAACTTTGATGAGCTGGGGAGTGTCATCAGGTGAGAAGTCATACCACAGGGTTTGTCTGTGAATCATTTGGAGTGTTTGTTTTTACTGACGTTGTGCATGTGTGGCGAAACAGTACCGTTTATGATGAGCTGGTGGCCAGTGGTACCATCGTTCCTGCTCAGGAGGTGCCTCCCCCAACTGTGCCTATGGATTACTCTTGGGCCAGGGTAAGACACCTTGACTTATCTAGAAATCGTTTTTTGTATTTTTTTTTTACAGTGTCTCCCTTAGTCAGAGCAGAAAGTAACCGTTACTCAAATCCTACATTGTTCCCCCCCCCCCCCCCCCACATTTAGATGAATGTCCCTCACACTGTACAAACAGGTGGGATGTACTCTACAGCAGTGGTTCTCAAATGGGGGTCCGGGGACCCCCAGGGGTCCTTGAGGGGGTCCCCAGCCAAAAGGGGGGTCATTTATTTTCGCTATAATTCCATTCATAAGTAACACAATGACTATTTTGGTCATGGGCTTTATACACTTTCTATAATAAAACATCTAAAAGCACCAATCTTATTATCATATATATATATATATATCAGACCATGGGACAAAATCCTATCAAATGGGGGTCCGTGGTCTAATCTTTGTCAGTTTAGGGGTCCCTCATGTGAAACAATTTGAGAACCACTGCTCTACAGAATGTCCCTCACACTGTACAAACAGGTGGGATGTACTCTACAGTTTCCTGTTCCTTTCCCTAAGATGACTCTTCCTGTGTTCCCCAGGAGTTGGGCCTGATCCGTAAGCCGGCCTCCTTCATGACCAGCATCTGTGACGAGCGAGGCCAGGAGCTCATCTACGCCGGCATGCCCATCACTGAGGTCTTCAAGGAGGAGATGGGTCTGGGAGGTGTGCTGGGCCTGCTGTGGTTCCAACGCAGGTAGGGATGAGCACTAGAGATATCTGTCATCTGGAGCAGGTTGGTGTGGGGACTAGAGACATATTGATGATTGTGAGAAGGAAGTCTGGCTGGTTATCTTTTTTGTAAATGGTAATGAAGTCTGAAGACCAAATTAGTGAACTAAGCCTCTATTGTTTAGATGGACACCTTGTTGTACTGTTGTAGCCCATTTGCTAATGTGTTCATTTTGTTACCAAGTTTGTCAGTGGAGAAAGGTGACTAGTCACAACCAAGAGAGAGTGCTTCAGCTTTGCTGTGCTCCTGTCCAGGTTGCCACGCTATGCCTGCCAGTTCATTGAGATGTGCCTCATGGTGACCGCTGACCACGGGCCGGCCGTCTCTGGTGCCCACAACACCATCGTCTGCGCCCGCGCCGGCAAGGACCTCATCTCCAGCCTCACCTCAGGCCTGCTCACCATCGTCAGTACTGCTCTCTCTCTCTCTCTCTCTCTCTCTCACTCACTCACTCACTCACTCACTCACTCTCTCACACACACACACACTCACACACACACACACACACACACACACACACACACACACACACACACACACACACACTCATTTTGTCACCATCTCCAAACCAATCAACAGCAAAGATAAGAGTATTAACAAAACTTAAGGGCATCCTGGGAGTATTAACAAAACAAGGTGCATACCGTTTACCCACAATGCCCTGGGTTCAAATCTGACATGTGACCTTTGTTGCATGTCATCCCCCCCCCCCCCCCCCACCCCTCTCTCCTCTATTTAAATTTCCACTAACCCCAAATGGTTTCTGTTCTGTAACATGGTCAATCTCTTTCATGTACTGCAGGGAGACCGTTTTGGAGGAGCTTTGGATGCAGCCGCCAAGCAGTTCAGCAAGGCATTTGACAGCGGCATGCTGCCCATGGAGTTTGTCAACAAGATGAAGAAGGATGGCAAGCTGATCATGGGCATCGGGCACAGGGTCAAATCGGTGAGCAGTGCTTAGCATTAGCCTCTCACACCACCTAACTGAAGAGCTTATTCTTAGCTTATGATCTTAGCTTATTACTTAAAGTCGAGCTGAACCCAAAAATGACTTTTCTTTTCTTTTAGTTCAAATACCTGGGTATGCAGTGCACCTATTTAATAATGTATGCAAAAGAAATCACAAAAATGTAATTTCTTTAGTTTTTCACACTTTTTCACATCAAAAGTTCATTTTTCAAGATTTCATTGATAACAGTAATGTACAGTTTGCTGACGTCACCTAGTACTATCAAATTTGTACCCCATTTCAACCAATCATATCACGACATGCAGCTGTCAATCAAATCTTCATTTCCGGATAATTTTCTCTTCCAAATGTAGAAAAAGTAGAAAATGGCGCCTAGTGCCTGTCATCTGGCAGAATTCCTATCCCATAAACTAACTACTAACTTGGCCAATTGTTAGAAACATGAACAAAAAACAAAAACTATAATCTCTAAGAATGCAAAGAAATGTAACTGGCTCGTTAAAACGCGCATTCCAGGGATATCGTATTTACAGAAATAGCGTAAAAGGCGCGCGCTTGAGAGCGTGGTTGTCAGGGGTCTGCCCTCGGAGATTCCAGGCGGGCGGGCAGCACCCATGCATCGGATTGTCCGCTCGCTCCGCACAAAGCAGCTGGCTGCCTGGTACTCCGCGGATCCCACTCGCGTAGCACGACAACACGTCATGGCGTGGAACACGCCATGATTGACCAATGCCAAAGCCAGTCGACAGAATTGTCCAATCAAATCATCGACATGATACTATGACCCGCCTCTCAACTTGTCATCTCAGACAAATTATGTTTTCAGTCTGAAACGGACTGCGACGCACGTGACGAACGGGTTCAGTTCGACTTTAAGGATGCAAAATGCAGTTTTGTTCCTCAGCTATATAGTGTGGGTTTACTGTATGCTGTGTCTTTTTCAGATCAACAACCCAGACATACGAGTGCAGATTCTGAAGGAATTTGTTAAGCAGAATTTCCCATCCACAACGCTACTGGACTATGCCTTGGACGTCGAGAAGATCACCACCTCCAAGGTACTTCTTGCCTTGTCAACTCCCACTTCAACCCTTTTTCCCATTTGGTCCGTTATTATCCAACTCAGCAATGGCCCATCATGTGGGCCAAACAAGACTGGTAAGAGTGAAGTGAAGCATATGAAGACTTTGGCCCTGAGGCTACCCAGCATATGAAGACTTTGGCCCTGAGGCTACCCAGCATATGAAGACTTTGGCCCTGAGGCTACCCATGCAAAAATAATAATAACAAAGGATGCTCAAGCATGACCACATGTTTAGGTAGAAGACAAAAGAACATAAAACACTAGCTTAGTGCTTATATGTGCGCTGGCCTACAGAAACCCTTCACATGTCGCTGCTCCACATTGTTGGCAATGAGGCAAAAGAAGGTTGAGTTTTGCAGGTATTTTGAGCGATTTGGTTACTTTCATCTCCGTAGTACATCAATAATTATTTTCATAAAACAAAAAGGGGAACATATTTCTTTTTATGGTTTTGGTGGAATGCCACTGTAGAAAATACAACGTTGTGGAATATTTAAATACATTTTTCACACTTTTTACTTTTAAACGCATAACAGATTAAAATACTCATAACTTTTGATCTGAGAGAGCTATCGCACGACTCATTCAAAAAGTGATATATAGCGGGAGAGTTTCTAATTCATGGAAATGTCAAAAAATGAAAATGTCAAATTCCCACCACGTGAAGGGTTTTTGCAGACCACCACACATGCTTGCCACCTGTGGGTGTATTGGAAAATACAATAAAATGACATCAATAATGGGTCACTACGACAACATAAGAACTAATGTTACTGCTAACACACACTTAGCAAGCAAGTAAATTAAGTATTTATCTTTTTGTTTATATAAAAAATAAACAGGTAGCTTGGAATGTCTAGCTTTTCCTATGTGAACTCAAATAATGCATAATGAAACATAAAGGAAGGATGGTAGGCTTAATGATCTTTCTCTGGAATGCAGACAAAATGTTTTCTCTTCGTTATTTTCAGAAACCCAATCTGATCCTCAACGTAGACGGCTTTATTGGAGTTGCCTTTGTGGACCTGCTCAGAACGTGTGGTGGTTTCACACGGTAAGAACATTAAACTTTGTGGACCTGCTCAGAACGTGTGGTGGTTTCACACGGTAAGAACATTAAACTCAGCCTGGGAGAGACTGGTGAGGTGCAAGGCACCATTTTAAGTAATTGAGGATTTTGTACCGGCAACTGCCTTTTTGTTTTTTTACCTTTTTACAAATGCAGAGTGCTTACAAAGTATTGGCCATACTGAGCACTAAGCTGATTCATTATTTTTAGTGAATATGGCTGGGACTTTTGGTTCAGAATGTTTTAATAGTTTTACATTTTGAATTTGTTTTTATTGTTGTATTTTTTGCGTTTTTAGGGCAGTAAACCAGACAACTGTCTTTACTACACATTGCTAGAGAACTGACTTTGGATTAGCACAATACGTATTGCTAGTTTATCTGAAGACAATTACAAGAGTGTCTTCTGTGTTCTTCATTAAAGGCGGACTTTGCCGCTTTTCCAGCGTTGTATCATTATAATGTGGATAGTAGAGTATAATGTAGATCAGTGATCCTCACTATTTCTCGATGAGAGCCGCACTGGCAGGACAAAGTCAATAGGAGAGCCACTTTTACTGCAAAACACCAAAAGCCACCCCAACCAAGCACATCTGCCTACCATTTTTTTTGTGTTTTATTGTTTTCCACACACACACACATATATATATATATATACCAGTTTCCCCTAGAAAATCTTTCAGGCGTGGAGGGATTTCGAAACGTACCCCGACCGCAATGGTGGGGGCCGTCACTGGCGACGCTAAAGTTTTAGCTAACCTGTTCACATCTATGTTCGCAATGGCATCCCAAGTATCATCATACTATTATGGGATGCGATGCGAACAGTTGTATTATGGGATGTGCGTTTCCCAGGCAACGAGACACGTTGACACGTTTTGGAACAACGCTGCACGCTGGCACAATACTCCTAAAAGCAAAATGCTTATTGTTTTGAATGATTTGGCACCTTCTATTACTGTCAACACCAGTATTGTTGTATTGTAATAATATTCCATAAAGGTTTATTGAAATTTTGGGGAGAGCAGGGGGGGGGAAATCTTTCAAAGAAATCTTATAATTTTTTTTTTTTTTTTTTCAATTTCTTAGAGCCGCCAACTAAAGCTTCGAGAGCCGCCAGCATCTCGCGAGCCGCGCAATGAGGAACTAGGATGTAGATGAACAGTGTTTACCTTCTCTCCATGTTTCCTGTGCCGAGAAATCCCTGTTCGTCTGCTTGCAGAAACTCTGCCCCCGCCCGCTGGTATGGGACATTAACGCTTGCTAAGGCTCTCGATGCGATTCTCCGTGGCTGCGCGCATACAGAAAAAATAAAATAAACAATCTGTAGTTTGAACAGCCGCCTCTCGAGCAGAACATCTGTTCACTTCCGTCTTCAAATGACGGGAAGGAGACTGAAGTGCCTGGAATGAACTGGTGAAGGTAAACACTGTTGATCTGTATACTACTGACATTTTAGTGATGCGAAGCGGGTTGAAAGGTGGCCAGGTCCTCCTTTAAGAATGTGCAAAGTTAATGTTCACTGACTTTGTTGACTTTGTGATCTGTATATCGGAGCATCCTGAGTTGATAGTTTGCTATCTAATATTGTTTCTCACATGTCTGGCTAAATGCTATTTGTTGTTGTTCCTCCAGAGATGAAGCAGATGAGTTTGTGGAGATCGGTGCACTGAATGGGATCTTTGTCCTTGGCCGGAGTATAGGCTTTATCGGTGAGTGCCATGATGATGAGGATAACTTTATTTTGTAGAGCACTTTTCAAAACAAGTTTACAAAGCACTTTATAAGAAAATAGATCAAATCTATACAGAGAGAGATCGAGATCCACTGAGCTTTCAGAAAAGTACGGATCGCTTTTCCTAAAAACAAATGTGATTGTGAATTAATCATTTTGATGATTGATGATTGTGAATTGTGAATTAATCATTTTGGACCTGTCAAGGTCCAAAATGATTATTGCTAGTGAGTTAGTCTCGCTTGCCATCCTCCTCTCACTTCGTGAGAGAAGTCTGGCAGCGCTGGTCACCATTCTGGAATTGCGATGGGCGGCGCTTAGCGGCAGTGCCCTTGGAAAATAGTTTCAAACAATCCAACTTGCCATTTTCAACGTGTAGCAACGAGCTAGCGTGTAGGTTTCTGCCGTTAGCTTGCTAGCTAGTTAGCGTTGTTGTTTTCACTGCAGCGGCAGGGGACTATTTACAGTGACACACAGGGAGGAGGGAGCGGAAGCCGCTCTGATTGGCATGGTCAGAGCCAGTGACAGGGCTTGTAAGCGGGCAGTGGAAATGCCAGCAGTGACTGAAATGGTCGCCTCCAATGGGAGAGCAGCTGTAGAGGAGGGGAGGGGCTTATGCCAGCAGCCTGTTTCCATGCAGCCAGACTCCTCTCACGGAAGTGAGGGGAGGCTGGCAAGCGAGACTACTAGTGAGTGAACTATCTCAGTGTCTTCCTGTCTCTGTACATTAATCTGGAGTGACAGATCATAAGTCACGTCTGCTATTTTTTGAAAAGATTGACAAGAGATCCCAATGAGGATAATGAGAATGCATTCAAAATGCCAGGTGTACTGTAAATGCAAAGGCAAGATCGTATTATTTATTATCCAGATAAATCCGGATACATATCGCAATTTCATACCAGGCAGTAAACGGGGTGAGTCTCACTCCACTCGACCATGAAATATGGAGGTTATGCAAGAACTGGCAACAGCTGTGTTGTGACATGAATCCAATGGAAGGAGGGAGGGGGAGTGCAACATCTAGAATGTTATCAGTGTTGAATGTTACCAATTAATTAAATGTTACACATTCATTAAAAGCAATCTTTAAAAAGTGAGAGTGGTTTAAAAGGACACACTACTAGGGAAGATCGAGCATCAATGACTCATATCTGGAGGAGTAATGACAAGACGTCTACCTTGTGTCTGTCCTTTTTCAGGCCACTACCTGGACCAGAAGAGACTGAAGCAGGGTTTGTACCGCCACCCCTGGGATGACATCTCCTATGTGCTTCCTGAACATATGTCCATGTAATCATAACAGTGGGACTCGCCTCCGGATGTGGTTGCCCAAATCAGGCAGGCGGCGTTTCACCGACTCACTTAATCCCTACTCTTGACAACCGCTGCCTTGGGGAAATTACTTAGGATGATACTGGAAAGTGGAGATATTGTTTGACCGAGGTGGTCTGGGTGGAAGGGGAGCACTAGTTTTTATGGAAAAAGGGGGAACCGTGTTTTTAGGGTTAGATTTTTGACAAACTATTTAAATGGGTTGAGATGTAACTTATTCCGTTTTGAACAAAGAGCCAAAGCAATGCAAACTGCAGCAGCACAAAGTTGATTGGTCGTTGAGGAAAATGCACACAAACCTGTTTCACAGAGTCGGTACGAGGGCAGAATTCACAGCACATTGTTTTCATCACCCCTGCATTATGGAGGCTGATTAGGTGACCTGCAGTACGCTAATAGTTGCTGGTGGCAGTGATTTTAGTTTGTTCAAGCTCCACAATACTGTAACTTGTCTTCTTTTTTTTTCTGTTATTACTAGATTTGCAAATGAACCAGTGGTGTTTAGTATTTTATCAGCATTTGCCCTGTTTTCGGCCTTAGAACCTTTAGGCCTTAGGGTTCCCAACTTTATTTATTTTTTGCTTGTGACCCCACATTGACGTCCTATTATAGTAGTAAGATTGTAATTGCTTGAGTGACATCACTGGTGACATCATCACTGACTGTAATCACAGCATTCTGACTTTAATCTCAGAATTCTGACTTAAACTCAGAACTCAAATACTTTTTTCACAGGTGGCCCTAATCGTCGTCCTCCGTAGTTTTAAATTGTGTGTGGTGTAAAAAGAAGACGAAAATAAATACATTTCAGGCGACCCCTTTGGAATAACATGTGACCCCCAAGTTGGGAACCACTGCCTTAGTAAGTGTGCTTGGGTATGCTTTCTGGGTGACTGTCTGTTGCACCTTAGTATTTAACAATAGAGCTTCCATCTCCACATAATTACACTCCCACTGAGAAAGAGATCTCTGATCTGTGATAAACTCTGCACAAGATAAACCAAAGTCATTTTAGGAATGAGTTATTGTCCTTGTTAAACAGAGTACAAATTGGACTGCAAGTGTTTCTATTCGGAATAACAGTTTTTATGATTTGTCAAAAAAGGGGAAATTATGAAAATGCGGTGAATGAAATGCTTCATGAATGTGCCCTGTGAGTCTTAAAGGCATCTTTTGGCGAGGGACCATGAAGGCAGTTTGCTTTGTTTGGGGAATAGGGTATTGCAGGTACTGTGGATGTCTGGCCCTGTAAAATAATTGTTTTTCTGTTAAGACTTGACATCACCTCAAGATGCTTTGTAACTGCCCACTGTATGGCCTGCTATCTTTGTTTTGCTTTATTTAACTGTGAAATGCTTTGTTTTTGTTTTTTTAATATATGCTGTTATATAGTAGTATAATAAATATCTTCTTCTTTTACTTTTCATTTGGTTGTAGTAGTATTTTGTGTAAATCTCTTGTGGGTTAAGTGTGATCTGAGTTAATTCAGTGAAATATCTGTGATAGGTGCTGGCTTGATGCTCCAGTGAGTTGCCTGCAGTCATCCCCTTTCACATTTGGCTGCTTCTAGAAGATGGAAATGGATTATAAGATCAATAGACTATTAAATAATTATAATAAGTCACCATGGCCAGTTTCAACATACTGTTATATATCTATGGGGGCTATGCTCTTCTGCATTACAAGTAATTAGAACAAACCGGTATAAGCTGGGCCAATTTAAAATGCTTTGGCATTCAACACATTGCTTCTCGTGGTCAGAGAAATCCGCTAGTCACCTATGAGGAATAATAAAATCCAATACCCCATGTTAAGTCAACGGCTATAGAAAATACATTTGCTGTTATGTTACATTACGTGGAAGGTTAATAATTTCATTACGCACAACAAAATTCCATTACTTTTCCAAACCTTTTAAGGATTTGACCAATTCCATTACTTTTCCAGGCCTGGAAAACTAGATTTTGAAATTTCATTACAGTACTTTTCCAGATTTTCCATAATGGTTATTACTCAATTTGTGATGCTCTGTCCAGAGTGCTGTGATCTGAGATCAAATGGTCAGATTGAATTTATGAACACCAATTTAAAGATTTCGCAACTTTGAATGAAGCAATTTCTGTTCATAATTAAGAAACGATAAGAATACTGTTATAGTAGGCCTACCAGATCGATAAGCAGTATTGGTAAGAGTAGTAGCACCGTTAAAAACTTAGCAATACCTATTCCTATCTATGACAAATATCAAATTAATTTTGACCAATAAAATGTGTTTAACCTGTGTGTGCTATAAAACACCTGTGTGTGCTATAACCACACCTGTGTGTGCTATAAAACACCTGTGTGTGCTATAACCACACCTGTGTGTGCTATAACCATAACCACACCTGTGTGTGCTATAAAACACCTGTGTGTGCTATAACCACACCTGTGTGTGCTATAACCATAACCACACCTGTGTGTGCTATAAAACACCTGTGTGTGCTATAAAACACCTGTGTGTGTAAAACACCTGTGTGTGCTATAAAACACCTGTGTGTGTAAAACACCTGTGTGTGCTATAAAACACCTGTGTGTGTAAAACACCTGTGTGTGCTATAAAACACCTGTGTGTGCTATAAAACACCTGTGTGTGCTATAAAAATGTTCTTTGTGCTACTGACATTTTTAGCAAGCACCAGTGCTACCAGTATGCGTCGCGTACAGCCCTGCACTGGATCAATTAAATACCTTGCTTATGGAAAATTTCTCATTCAATTCTCCTCACCCTGATTTTCCCAGCTGGTACAAAAAGTATTTAAACCAGATTTAAAACATCCAGGTCACAAGCAGCACACACATGTTTTACACTGCTGACTCCACGGGAAAACATCTCCACACAGAACCATCAACTTGGCTTTGCAATACCATTTCCCATCCAAATGAGTTTGAGAAACTTGAACCCCTGATGTGTGTGAATACCTAGTCTCGGCTCCCAGACGTTTGGTGAGCTGCGCCACCAAACAGGAGTGAAACGGATTAAGACTGAGGGCTGAGTCTAGTGAATACCTGACTTCTGATTGTTTAGTTACTAACCAATCGACACATCGACTTTAATTGAAGGTAGATTTTAAAATCTGTCCCCACATTACATGGAACTAACGGAAAGGCTTGCTTCAGGCACTCTCACACAGAGTCAGGGATGCAGTTAAATTGCTTTTTAATTATTATTATTCTGGTAAACAATGTTAAAAGTAATAAAAAAATTATTGGGAAACTGTTTCAAAGGGGCAGGCACTTCAGAGGGAGGTCATCCAAAGTGCCAATTAATGGAAACAGCCTGTCAATGAAGGTGTGTATGTGTGTTAGTGTCAGGATCAGAGAATGACAGCTTTCCTCTGTTCCAGTCTAGACTCACTCTGACCCTCTGGAGCTTCTTCACTGGGAGATCAGTGACTGGACCTGCTGACCTGGTGGGGAGCGTGCTGCGTATTTACCAATAATAAATAACCATATTCCCCATAATCCAGACTGTATATGACTCCCTTCCTCTGGATAGACTCTGCTAATGCACCCAGTGCCCAGCAACAATAGACCCTTCTCACGGGGGCCATTTTGTGTCGAAAAGGCCAGAATAAACACAGGTGCAACCAAAACACTAATGAGGGTTTCCAACTTCCATGATTGGAATGTGGAAACCCTCATTAGTGTTTTGCTCGCACCTGTGTTTATTCTGGCCTTTTCGACACAAAATGGCCCCCGTGAGAAGGGTCTATTGTCTCCAACCTCAACAATCCCAGCTGTGAGTTCCTGAGTTAAAGCCCTCAGAGATGTATAGAGACAGTCCGCATGTCTGGGAACGCCCACAAAATGTTAAACGGCTGACGCGCGAGTGGGGTAAAACCGCCCATATATCTCATGGGCTGACTCACCAAAAGACGGTGCTGCGGCTCTAAACTACAGGTTTGGGGGTTCTAGAGCAGAACACGAGACGTCTGCTCAGATGTGCGTTTACTGCGGTGGTTAAATCCCCGATCGTGTCTGCCTGGGCTGGGCTAGCAGCTAAATTCTAACTTTGCTGAATGGATAGAACGGGGGAATTTACCCCACCCTGACCACGCCCCCAGCCAGGCTGAGCCAGCTAAACCAGCGTCTATGACGAGACGTGGCCTCAGCTTTCGTAAGCCTCGACCTTCGATCATGTAAGCATCTATTTGTCTATTTGTGCTTTTTATATTGTGATTTGTTGTGCTTTTTGTAAAACCATCTGAACCTTTGTGAAATCAAGACTAAAAAATAAAAAAAGAGGCGGGGTTAGGTCCCTCCAGCCGATCCATTCTAGCGTCAACCCTTTATAGGCGCCCACATGCCATCTGCGCAGGCTCAGTGCGACGTCACGACCTGTAGCTGCTTCCGTATTCTTTAAATTGAACGTTCGCATGTCCGTATTTGAATGTTTATTTACTTGCGTTGTATGTACCTATGACTTGTTCCCGAAGACAGCGCAAAGCCCCCCTTTGCAGTTGAGACCGGTAGCCGTCGACATCATGGCAGCGGCAGCACCCGCCACCCCAGAGGAGTCCAGCAGCAGCAGCAGCCGTGTGTCCGGGGCGATGCTAACAGGTGACGGAGAACCGGAGGAGGCCGAGGAGTACTGCTGCCCGACCCACTGCTCGGAGCTGGCTCGTCGGCAGAACGAGCAGAGGAAGGCCGGCCTGTTTTGCGACGTGACGTTGGCCTTCATCACAGGCGGCCCGTCTAGTGAAAGCGCCCAGCAGACGTTGGAGTTAACCGCCCATCGGTCAGTTCTATCCGCGGCCACGGACTACTTCAGCCCGCTGTTTGGCGGGCAGTTTTCCGAGTCGCTGTCCGGCCGAGTGGAGATCAGAGAATGGAGCTCAGAAACGGGACCCGACACAGACACGGTGGAAAGCGTCATACAGTTCATGTACACAGGGGAGATGAGGGTAACCACCGCCAATGTGCACTTAGTGTTGGAACTTGCTGACAGGTAATGTCTTACTACCAGTGTCTTTCAAGACTAATGAAATATAGATTTCCATGTAATTTGCTCATACACACACACACGATAGTATTTACACATAGCCACTAAATAGACCAGACAATAAAATAATCGTTAGTGCTCTGTCTTTAAAGCTACAGTATTATCATTTCACTATAATTTTGGTTGAAATAACTACTTTTGACTATTGCAAATCACTACAATATTTTATTGAAGGGTTACGTTAAACAAATGTGTTCTGTGAGCACCAGCCCCCTTTGTATTTCTTTTATTATTATTATTATTATTATTTACTGAGTGGTCTGAATCAAACAACCAATCAGGGAACTAGCCAATCACAGCACACAACAGTAGTCATTTGGGTTCTGCTCTCTGCTATGTTGTTATGGTTATGTATTGTGGACATTCCAAACTGCATACTGCAGCTTCAACACTAAAGTGGTCTGTGAATTCATGTGCACACTGTCTAGGTTCCTGTTGGTGCAGCTGAAGAGCTTCTGCGGAGAGTTCCTGAAGAAGAAGCTGAGCCTGGCCAACTGTGTGGCGGTGCACAGCCTGGCCCACATGTACACCCTGGACCAGCTGGCCCTGCGAGCCGCCGAGATGATCCGACGCAACTTCCACATAGTCATCCAGGACGAGGAGTTCTACACGCTGCCCTTCCACCTGGTGCGGCACTGGCTGTCTGACACCGAGATCACCGTGGACTCCGAGGAGGAGGTGTTCGACACCGTCGTGAAGTGGGTGCAGCGAAGCGCCGAGGAGCGAGAGAAGCACTTTGAGGAGCTGTTCCAGCTTTTACGGCTGCCCCATATCAGGGCTACTTACCTGACGCGGGTGGTGAAAAAGGAGCCCTTGGTGGCCAACAGCGCCGCTTGCCGGCAGCTGGTGTGCGATGCCCTCGAGGGCCACGCCATTCGCTGCGAGAGCCTCAAGTCAGCCGACATCGAGCTGTGTGCCTCCTACATGGCGACGTTCCAGCCTCGCTGTGGCCAAAACATGGACGTTATCATGGTCGTGGGCGGTGTGTCGGAAGGTGGCGACTATTTGAGTGAGTGCGTGGGCTACTTTGTTTACGAGGACCGCTGGGTCAACCTGCCGCACATTCACAACCACCTAGACGGACATGCCATCGCAGTCACCGACACCCATGCGTATGTGGCGGGGTCCATGGAGCCGGGCTTTGCTAAGACTGTGGAGCGCTACAACCCCAACCACAACACCTGGGAACAGGTCAGCAACCTGACCACCCGCAAACATTCCTTCGGCCTCACTTGCGTGAAGAACATTCTCTACAGCATCGGCGGCCACGGCAACTTCAGTCCAGGCTTCAAGGACGTCAGCATCTACGAGCCTGAGCAGGACAAATGGCACAACCTTGAGTCGGCGCCAAAGATCTTGCGAGATGTGAAAACGGTGAGCGTGGATGAGCGCTACGTGTACGTGATGGCCCGGACACCAGTGGACACGGACAACGAGGACGGGCTGAAGACCGTGACCACACGCTATGACACAGAGAGTCGCCAGTGGCAAGAGGTGGACTCCTTACCGCTGCTCGATAACTACTGTGTCTTTCAGATGGCCGTGGCATCCACTAACTTCTATCACACAGCTTCCTGCTGCCCCAAGAGCTACAGAGTGACCGATGAGACGGCTCAGCAGAAAATAAGCAGCCGTGTCTCCGACGACATCCTGGAGAGCCTGCCCCCGGAGGTCACCAGCATCGAAGGTGCCGCCATCTGCTACCTGGGCGAAGACGTCTTCATCATCGGAGGGTGGAAGAACAGTGACGACGTGGACAAGCAGTACCGCAAGGAGGCCTACCGCTACTGCGCCGAGAGGAAGCGCTGGATGCTGCTGCCGCCCATGCCCCAGCCGCGCTGCCGAGCCACCGCCTGCCACGTCCGCATCCCGTACCACTTTCTCCACGGCTGCCAGCGCTACCCCATGCCCCAGAACCTGGTCCGCCAGCGGGACCGCATGCAGCAGATGCAGCAGCTCCACCGGCGCACCCTCACCCTGCGCAGACAGCTGCAGTCTCAGATTGAATGCTGAGGTCTTTTCCCGCTTGGCACACGGCTCAGTTTCTCTGCTCTGTCCGGAGAGCACTTCATCCACTGATGGGTGGCTTGCTGCTATTCCAACACTTTTGTCTTATTGTTTTGAATAAAATGTGTTTTTTGGCCTAGATTATATTCAGTCTTAACCTTAATAATTTTTGCCTTACATAATTAGCAAGCCTTACTTTTATTTTCGGTCATGAAAATGCTATAATTACCTCTTGTTATATGATCTGGAAAGATTGGTTCTGATTGATTTCATCACTGAGCAGCTTAGCTTTCCATTTCATTTCTGTGATAAAAACTTAGCAGGGTAAATGATGTATGTCTACATTATTGTGGGGCAGGTTAAGATCAAATTACATTGTAATAATCCCTGCCGGGGTATTAATTAAACACACAACCAAAACAGATCAGAAAAACTTCAAGCTTTAATATTTGTTTTACGGCTCCCCCTGTCAACACATTTTTCTTCTACCTCCATTTTCCTATCTGGGTTTTCCTTTTTGCACTAGGGATTGAAATCTCATCTTGCGCTTATGTACCTGTATTTTATGTGCTGAAAGGGACAACCACCAATCCTAATGTGTTGTTTAAATCTGCACTGTAGAGAAGTGAGTGGAGGAAAGCACTTATTTTGGGGACCAGACAATCATTTGTTCCTTATGACATAAACCTGCTTAATACATTGTCGAACTAAAATACATTTGGCTGTTTTGACATTCTTAATTTTTTATTTTGTACAGTACTATTTTTCCATTAAAATATATGTTGTAAATATGCATGATCTGACCCCCCCCCTTAATTACTTCACTTGTGTAAGAATTGCATTCTTTAATTTTGTAATAACTTGAAAGGTGAAAACAATTAAAGATAAAGACAGATATTTGAAACATTGCTAAAATTTGGATTTTATTGATCAGAATGGTGAGTAGTGAACATAAGACATGCTTTCTGTTGTCTTGATGAAATAAGATGCATCACAGTCTCTGTTATCCTATTTCATGCTGGAATATTTGGACTGATGGATCAAGTACATAAAGATGGTGGCGTCCTGGACTGGCATTTTATGTGGTTTTCCCAACAGTTTATACGTCTGAACTAGCAAGAGCTAGCACTGAAATGTTTAAAAAATATTAAACTAAGAAGCAGGTATGTTTATGCTCATAGTTCAGTGAACATTCAATTTGATTGGATTTACCACACCGAATGGCCTGAAATATGTTAACTTTGATGTTGTGCACAGTTCGCTCTTTGACTTTGTATCTTTCCTACTCACAATACAGTGTTGTTCTATTGGGACCAGTTGCTAAGTTCAGTGTATTTCTCTGTACATTTATAGGAGTTCTTGTTGAAATTGCTCGTGCCTGTGATATCTTCAACCAAACTGTCTAAATATTGTCGTGTTAGGCTTCTGGTGTTGTGAGCTTAACTTTTCTCCATCAGAACAGAACGCTTAATGTGAACAATATCAATGCATGAGTGAAAATAATTTGAGCAGTTCTCAGTGGACATTTTAACTTCATTCATTCTAAACAAATTCTCTACTGGAAGGATAAGTGTGCACATAATTGGAGGGTTATAATGGAAGAGGACAGGCACAATCTACTCAGAAGCCTTTTAGTTTGGGTTTCAAATTGACTGATTTTATTATTTGTTTTAGAACTGAAACAAGCCCAGTTCAATATCAGTGGGGAGTTGCTCTCTGATGTTTTATTTCCCAGTGCCATATATTCTTTCTGATTTCATGCGTACTTGTAAAGAACATGGTGTTTTTGCACTTATATGTGCAATAGCTGTAAGTATACAATCATTTGCATTAAAACAAATATTTAATTGGAATCAGTTTATTGTCATTTGTGAAGACATAAGAAGAGAAATGTTCACATCTGCCACTGGAATGTTCATCCAGTTGAAGTCATTGCCATGGTAACACATCGGCTTTCATGTTTTCACAGCAGCCTCCTGCTCCAAATCAACACGCCCCTCCTCCACCCACATACACTAGTGCGTTTTTACATTTAAAACACATTTGCAGATATTTTTGTTTACATTTGTGGTCTTTTACAAATGTTGAGAGTCTGGTAAGATGAATATTATTTTTTACTTTAGAAGGATACAGAAAAAAAGAAGTAGGAACAAAAACGCTCCGGAACCTATTCTGTTTGGTTCATACACGTGGGGGGAAATCTGTTGCAGGTGCAACAACATAGGATGTAAACAAAACACGAATCGTCCAAATCTGCTAATTTACACGTCGTTTTTAACCATTTTCCAAAACATAGGCTACCTCTTCATGTAAATATACCTCTGCAGCGCCGTGGCAAGTCTATTTTCTCCGTTTGAAAATGGTAAGTTGCAGTCAAATTCTGTCTACGAAATTGCGTTAACGTTAGTTTCAACAGTAACAAGAATGCATTTTGTTTCTCTGAGCTTATTTAACGTTAGCAGTAGAACACACCGGAAAGCAGCTCGTTTTATTTGATGTCATAGTTACCTTTGAATAGAATCAAGCCTCATTGAACCACACTAACGTTACTGTGCGGTCACATCATTGGCTCTAGCTATTAAACCAGAGCTGTTTCATTATAGTTTATTTATAACAAACGTAAGTAAGCCTAACGTTACTGTATGGAAAACACTTTGAAGCATTTTGTTGTAATGCATGTGCTTAACAAATGTATTTCTCCTTGATTTTGACCCAGATATACCATATTCCCTGGATCTATATACCGGTGCGCACTGTCCTGGCAGTTTGGCACCAGCTGACCAAGACTGAGGTCATAAAAGTTTTCTCTGCTCTCTCCACTTCTGCTCTCCTGTTTATGGTTTTGATGGAACAAAATGAGGCTTGAATCTCCCGCTTCCTGCTCATCGTTGATTGGTTGAATGGATTAACTTTACACGGAAGTACGGGGAGAGAGGGCTGTTAAACACTAGTAGAAGAAGAAGAAGGAGGAGGGGGCGGCTGCCCCTAGCGGCTGCCGGGGGAGTTTCCGAATTTGTCTCACAGGCTTGAACGACTGCCATCTTGTTGTTCGCTTCTGTTTGCTAGCTTGCTCGCTGGCTGGCTGGTTGCAGTGGTGAAATGGTCCAGGACAACAAATATAATAACTTTTAGTCCGAAGGTATGGGCGAGTAGGAGTCCAGCCAGCCGACCACCGTCTTGTCCGGGGCCTGGCCAAGAGACCATGGTGTGGTGTGATCCTGGTGCATTGTGCCTGAGTAGCTGGTGTGAGTCTCCAGCCTGCTAGCTGCTGCTAAGCCTCCACAAGGTAAACTGCTATTATACTTATCTCTGGGCAAACTCTAAAATTGATAACTGAGGTGGATTTGGTCGCGCACTTGGTTCTCTGCTATGTTGGACTCGTTGGACTGTTTGAGTGATGCTCATGTTTGTAAGCTAACGCTAGCTCGATTAGCATCGTGTGCTAACGTGTGAGCACCGTTATAGCCTACTTTAACTGAAATGTGGTGGCGTTATGTTATAGTAATTAATATTGCTAACATTGCCTGAGGAAGACCTACGTGGTTGAAACGCGTTGCGTTTTGTCTGCCCGTATAACTTTGAAGATATATTCTGATTTGTAACTGCCTGTACACAGATATATTACTTCGCATTAAATATTGCTATATAAAAATACTCCTAGTAGCTCCACCGTTTTTTCAATTTGAATACTTTTGCCTTTTGAGCTGCTTGGGTCCACACTTTCATTGATTTCCTATAGTAATTAATATAACACGGTGTCGTTTGTTTCTTCAAGGGATGGCCGTCGGAGTACCATGGTGGAGCAGGAACAGCACAACAGAACAGAGGCACATTGTCCCTTGGTCAAATTATTTGTGAAAATGAATGCTACGTTTTGATTCCCATGTGCATATTACTGTGAGAATATTGCTGATCATCAGTTGTTCAACCTAAGATATTGCAATAACATAAGCTAAATGCTGACAGATTTGAGACTTTTGATAGATTTACTTTGAGCCATTTGGTATGTATCTGCCAGTGTGTTTTTGTCAATAAACATTGCCAACAAAGAACCTTGTTGTGTAGGCTATGTGCTAAAGTAAATCATGTACCCGAATGTACCCCAAATCTCATAGAACGAGCCCATTATAGTTGTCTGGTCAGAGCAGGCAGGTTGTTAATAAGATGTGATATAAAGATATTTGATGTCGAGTGAACCAGCTTCGACCAAATGACCAGGAAGAATGAAGATGGAGAACCAACCGACTGCTTCAAATCAACGAATGATTTATATTTATTGAAATATGGTTATCTGTAACAATTCGACATAAACAAAGGCTACACCATGCAACATATATTTTGATATCATTCAAACTTAAAGAATGGTTAATTTTCCACCATGGTAGGCTGTACTGCTGTGAAATGGTTACCTATATTTGTATCAAGTGTTGCTTGGTAGATTATCTATATATGCCTAATTTACCAGTAGACATATTCGTGCAAGACCTTAGGCTATGTTGAGTTATATCGATCTGATAAAGTATGTTTTAAAATAAGGATAACAAATTGCTGAGCTTGGCGGATGCCTCAAGACAAGTATGTATCATTTTTAAATGTCCAATACCATACAGAAAAGCAAATTGAACAAACGACCAACAGCATTCAAGTCTGCAAAAACTTGTGATGTTATGTTACGTTAACATATAACCTTATGACGCTTACTGTATAACATGGACAGACCATTTAACGTTAGGCTACTTTACATACCGTTAGATAACGTTAAATGGTCCGCCATGTTATGAGCGTCACGTTACATGTATGCCATCTATACAGTTACGTGTGTCTACTAACATTATTAAAATATCATAAAGTAGCGCTATTTTCTGATAATTTGCTAAAGTATGACTTGCTATCTGCTAGCCATACTAGCCTTGTTTTGCTAGGTTTTCTTATTCGTGTACTTTCCGCAGACTAGATGCCTTTGCGGCACATTGCTGCCTCTAACGGGCGGAGGTATTACTGTTTCCCAATATCCGAAGTATATCGCCTATTTTCCTCGAAATGGGGCTATAATTAAAAAAATTGGAGCCTTGAGAGCATGAAAAATACTTGAAATTGTTTTTTCAGACCATAAACTCATTTGTAAAGTGTTTATTTAAGACAGAGACCGAGAGAGAAGTTGGCTCGTTTCACATAGAGTTGAATGGACGTTCAGGGATGATGTTACACAAGCTGCGCCCCCCACTGGCCATTTGAGAGTATGGCAACTTCCGCATTGGCCTCAAAAAGAGACTGGTGGCCTTGCCGACTGATGTATACACCTTATCCTGCTTTCTGACCGCAGCAGACTTCCTGCGCAGGCGCGGCTTCAGTTCACATTAATCTCCAAAAGGCAGCAGAGTTGCAGGCATCCCCCCCCCCCCATTTCATGACCAAACAACGCGAAACACACCGTGAACACCCTCCAACGCGAGGGGCTACCGTACACAACACAGCTTGCGCAAAATGACCCGTTTCACTATCAGAATTTCCTCCAGTAACATTAGAAAGTATAGAAGTGCCGCACGATTAGGCTACTTCCTCATCAGACCGCCGTGTCAGACTCCAGGCATTTTCCTCTCTAACCTCGCTGCTGTAGGTCCCGCACATAATCGTTAATACCTGGAAATACTCACGCGCAAATGTCAGTGCAATTCGACTTAAAAGTAAGTCTCACTTCTGAAGCGATGAGGAAAGAGTTTTGCCGAGTTTTGTATTTCGGTGATGAAATAATTAAATGCTTGGCAGCTTAGATAGGAGAAAGCATCAAAATGCTGCCCTATTCAAGTCTGTAGTATACAGACTACAGGACGAAGGTGTTGTGTGACTCAAATTAAAGCCAAAGCCGCGCGCTGCGTGCAAACAGGGACACTCCACCATGAAGAGGGAATCCAAGGGAATCCCACGTCTTTGCCCAAAAAAGGTGAATGACGTCACGTCACACGCACCCAATATAAGCAAAAAATAATAATAATAATGACCCCGGTTTGTATTGTAACGATCACAGGCGCCTGCGCAAATAGCATGCAGTGATCAGTAACCAGGATACTACTACTTATCATGTATACAGGGATATGAGTAACCTGCTTTCTCTCTCTTCCATGTAAACGCCATATCCCGAATATGATCAAAACCAGGATAAGCCTCATAACCGGGATACTCAAGTCCATGTAAACGCAGTCAATGATATACTTAAAATTGGGGGATTTCAGACATTTTGTAATAATCACTAACCAGCAGCTTCCAGTGTACGTGATCTGTGTTGACACAGGAAATTACTGCTTGGTAATCGCCAAAGTTGATCTGTAACCAATAAAAAAAGTTAGAAACACTGGGTTCAAATTACTCCTTTTAAAATAAAAATGAAAACAGAAAACAGAAAAAAACACGAAGTATAAATGTAGATGTTCAAGTATTGGCAGGATAAAGACATGGAAACACATGTTACCTTTGACAAGCTGTGCCGACTGAGATCACTTCGTTTACCAAACAGTATTACACCAGCAGTGTAATGGTTTAAGATATAAATGGTGTTCTCCATGTTGAACTGGTTTACGTACATGTGTAAGAGAGCCTCAATAACCTAAATCCAAGAATTTAGATGAAGATAAAAAAACAATCAGTATATAAACACAATAGAAATGTCCAGACACACACACACACACACACACACACACACACACACACACACACACACACACACACACACACACACACACACACACACACACACACACACACACACACACACACACACACACACACAGTATAATTTAAGGGGATTCAATTTTAGTTACTAATTTATCCACAACATAGGGGTTATTTTTGCTATTAATTTGGGATTACAGTGTTATTTGTTTGTACTGTGGGTACTATTGTTTTATACACAAAAATACCTCGCCATTTAGCCACTCATGGGGTCTGAGGGAACGTAGCTCGCTGTGATGAATAATGAAGCTGTTCCCTCTGACTTGGGAGGGGATCACAGCAACCACCACCTCTGTGTCCTCTCGTTGCCACAATGATGTCAGCTGCAAAATCAAATGAACAGCATGTTAATTAATAAAATAATCCAATTAATCTAACTATATTTATGTTGAATATGGCTGGGTATCGGTACAAGATTACTTTAAGATTAGGTATCAACCGTATGTTATGACTGTGGTCAATTATGGGTTTTGTTTTGGTACTCGTTCATTAAAGCGTTGCCAAGGAGAAATCTGCTAGTTAAACGGCACACAAATCCCCTTTTTCCATTAATGGCTTGGTTTGGTTTGGTTTGGTTTGGCTCAACAGCGCGGTTTGGGAAATGCTTTTCCATCACAAGTAGGCTACCCGTGATGACCCGCTTGATGGTGTCACGTAATTGATGACGCCGTGTCTGTCAGGCTTGGTGTCGGAAGACATGTGGATCTAATTGCGGATAGTTGATGGCCAAGGCAAACTTGGTAACTGAAGTCTCGAGAAGTAGGGAAGTTGTGGAACTTGATAGCTAGGTCTGCAAGGTTCGAAGTTGGGAACGGTTGCAGGGTGTTGTCGCGAGATTCGTTTATGAACAACTCCAGAGGACTTGCAGAGCAGGCCCTTATAGGTCCCAACTATGACATCACCACCTTCTGTGACATCATCAGTGAGTGAACTATGACATCACAGTAGGAATGATGACATCACAGTAGGAATGATGACATCATCCTAACAGTGTCCGGAGTCAATGACGCACAAAGGCAGCGGCGTCTGTAGCGCCGTGTAATGCATTATGTAACTGTTGTGGACAGCGAGCGAGCATCATGGATCATCCGGCTGTTTCTACGCTTTTGCTCCTTATCCACCGTTTGCTGCTGGAAAAATGGAGACGAGATGAAAAACTGAAATATTCCCAATCTCTCACAGAGGGTTTTTAAACATGCCGCATAACTGTTCCTACGTTGATCTGATGTCACCACAACCCGCTTGGAGGCGGGGCAGGCGCGCTTTGGCCCCACTCAGGAGGTAATCTATTTTGAGCGCGGCTTGGCACGAAATAGCTTCATTTCCTATATCCACCCCGTGTGTAAATAGCTTCATTACCTAGATCCACCCCGGGTGTAAATAGCTGCATTGGCTATCCACCCCGGGTGCAATTAGCATCTGCCTTAAATAAAATAGTCTTATGAATAAATATTTATAGGCTATAAGTAAAAGCCAATCTCTGACACTCCTTTTTTAGTTTTGACAATTAGAAATGACTTGATGTCATGATGTAATTTCAATTCCATAAACTTTTTTTTTAATCTAAAGAAAATTAGGTTAAACTACGACGACTGTATCAGGTATTTATTTAAGCAGCTCCTCAATGTGCATCTAAATATACCTCTAATATTAAAATGCTGTTTCATGCAGGCTGAAGTTAAGTATTATGAATCAAGAGATTATCATGTACTGAAATAAATTTAATATTAACTGTATATTTTCACAAAACAATACCAAAATTAGTAAACTGAAATCATCGATAATGAAAACAATGTGGATTGGTGATTTAGCGTTACACACATCTTACAGGTTGTTCATATCTCTGTGTGTGACTGTTTGCTCCACTAAGCAGTCAGTCAGAGACACACTAGCTCTCATTCACTGTGTGAAGTTCTCCAAAATATTGCTAGATATTTCGCTAGCTACTTTAAAATAACTCGCAAAATTGTCGAGTCATTACTCTTCTTCAGTGGCGCATTCCATCTGGCTGCAGTGATGAGTGTAGGTGAGAGTAGAAGGGGAGGGGTTGTGGTCAGAGCGAGGGAAGCGGAGCAGTTTGTGTGTGTGAGAGAGACACTTACACAGGGAGAGGGAGAGGAGGAATGGGTGCGAAAAATTTTCCCTCTAAACTGAGCGAAACTCACGTCTACGTTCACATTTAGAAAAAGTATGTGTTCAATTCAAAGTTCACAAAAATATATATAATATTTTATACGTTTTAGTAACGAGTTACTCTACACAGAAAGTAATATTGTAAAGTAACATATTACTTTTAAATGAAAGTAACAAGTAATATGTAGTATATTACATTTTGAAAGTAACTTGCCCAACACTACATAACCTCCCCCAGACCCTAACCCTAAACCTAACCTCTCTCACCCCCCCCCACCTATACCTAACCTCCCCCAGACCCTAACCCTAAACCTAACCTCTCACACCTAAACCATAAGCTTCCCCAGACCCTAACCCTAAACCTAACCTCTCCCACGCCCCATGAATTTGGGACTGAACTCTGTCAGGTCTCCCTAAGCGCACCCCCCCAGTTGGAAGTCGATATGACGATTCTCGAAATAAACCACTTTTTGTGTTGCCGCTAGGTGCCGCTATGCCGAATTGCATTTTCTGCCTTAGGCCAACAGCAAAGTTGTGGAGTGAGAGGGGATGACATGCGGCAAAGGACCTCGGGTCGGATTCGAACCCACGTCGGCCGCACAAAGGACCGAGCCTCCGTCGTGCGCTGTTTCACTACCCCTGACCAGCCAATCACAGTGATTTCTGTCACCAATGATCCAACGCCAATTCAAAGCTGCCGACAAAGCCAACTAGTGTCAACAGTGCGGGACACACTGCAAATACTAGAGCTATCTATCTATCTATCTATCTATCTATCTATCTATCTATCGTATCTCTCTATCTATCTATCTATCTACTGTATCTATCTATCTATCTATCTATCTATCTATCTATCTATCTATCTATCTATCTATCTATCTATCTATCTATCTCTGATGACTGTGAATCTGACGACAGTACCTATACAATAAATATAGATGCATGAAGGAGCCAGAGTGTGCAATGCATTTTTCTACTTAAGTTCACTCCCAGTGGTCGGCACCTTACCACAACCTTTGGTGTGCGACTGTGTGTTACTTTTCCTTTGATGTGAATCTGACAACAGCATCTGAAATAAATACCTCTGATCAGTAGACTGCTGTCCATCTTTGAAGCTAATAGGGCGATGCATAGACCAGTCACTCTTCATGGACACACAGCTGGGCTCAGGGGAGTCTGCTCTCTGCTGCTGCATCCTGATAGAAACACATTATGGACATTTATTGTGAAGGTATCTGTGTCTTTATGAAGAAGACAATTTCATGTTTTTCATTCTTGTTTATGTTCCAGGGCCGAATAATATGGTATCTGCTGAAACCATAACGGACAACTTCAGTGTTGCGCTGTCCCATTCAGCAGATCAACCGTTTGTTTGTCTTGCGGATTTTAATACACAGCCTTCAACTAACCTGAGGATTTTTATTGTGAAGAGAAAGAGAACAGAATCAGAATCAGAAACACTTCATTGCCAAATGCATCACAAGGACAGACAGGAATTAATTCTGGTCAATCAGCACACTCGACAAGCTACAAATAAACATACATACATATACGACAGTGAAGACAAGACACTCAGGACATGAACGAGCATGTACGGTAGTTGGTTACCACAACCAATAGTTTTGACTAAAAAATGCAGCTATGCACTCATAAAAGCACTCATAAAAACAATAAAATCACCAGAACTAGGATAAAAAATTTAAATATAGAGATGCATGGATTAAAATAGTAAGATAAAGTGCTCTAAAAAGGGTGACTGGAACAACGGGGGGGGGGGGTGTCCATGACCTCAGATGTCATTGGACTTGTTGAGGAGAGAGACAGCCCTTGGGAAGAAACTGTTTAGGTGGCGTGTGGTTCTGGTTTTGATATACAGCCGCGATTTTTGAGAGAGAAGAGAAGAAGAGACGAAAGGAGTGAAACAGAGCAGAGCTCTGTGTGTGTGTGTGTGTGTGTGTGTGTGTGTGTGTGTGTGTGTGTGTGTGTGTGTGTGTGGCATCTAGACTGGCCAGTGGAGCGTGACATAGGGCTGCATCCCCCAAAAGTTGGATCCCCCTGAGCTCTCTCGCCGTACGACCTATGCATGATTTCACACATACCCTGCGTCGCCCACTGCCGGAGCCTGTCGGACTACCCCCATTGACTATGAATGGAGTGCGGGGGGGTCAATGCGAGCCTCAGATTGTGTCTGAATGAGCCCTAAGTCTTCTGTTTCGGGAATCTACTCAACCTCCTACAATTTGCTTATAAATGGCACAAGGGGACAGAGGACACGCCTCTCACTATGATGGACCAATAGCCAGACACCTACAACAATCAAAAGCATTTTGAATTTGGATTCTAACACTATGCATATTGACACACATTTAGAACGACTTTAAGATGAACATGAATGGTGGCCTCAGAGAGATTTTACTATTTTACTATTCAGATGAGCTTGTGTTACAGTGGGGTGCCACAAGGATGCGTGTTGCCACCATTTCTGTTTTGCACTTACACCAATGAAATGACTGTTTAGAATCTTTCTTTTTTTTTTTTTTTTTTCCCCCCCCATTTTTTATCCCATTTTTATCCCCAATTAGTGCTAACTTAATTTATTCATCTTGGTTGCAACTCCACCCTCTGCCGATCTGGGGAGAGCCGAAACTGGCTCCATGCTTCCTCCGAGACATGGGCAGTTAGCCAGCCGCTTCTTTTGACCTGACAGGGGAAGCTTCACCGGTAGGACATAGCACGTGGGAGGTTCACGCTATTCCAACCAGTTCCCCTCTGTCCGAACAGGCGCCCGTAACTACCACACATTATAAGGAACCACATTAGCAACCAGGATATTGCATGTTTTGGTGAAGGGGTTCCTATATGAAGGAAACCCCCGGGAGGCACAGGGAGAACATGCAAACTCCACACAGAAAGGCCCTTTTGACGACCCCACCCGGGCGGTGGGCACTCAAGGACATGCGGACGGGCACGCACAGAATCACTGTTGATTTGATGTGAAATGTTTAAATATGCTGATGATATGGTCTTGGTTGTCTTCTCCTGGAAGACTATACCACACATGAGGATGCTTACTCCAGCCAGCCACTATACTGTACTGCAGGATTCTTACTCCAGCCAGGTCACTGTACTGCAGGATGCTTACTCCAGCCAGGTCACTATACTGTACTGCAGGATGCTTACTCCAGCCAGGTCACTATACTGTACTGCAGGATGCTTACTCCAGCCAGGTCACTATACTGTACTGCAGGATGCTTACTCCAGGCAGGTCACTATACTGTACTGCAGGATGCTTACTCCAGCCAGGTCACTATACTGTACTGCAGGATGCTTACTCCAGGCAGGTCACTATACTGTACTGCAGGATGCTTACTCCAGCCAGGTCACTATACTGTACTGCAGGATGCTTACTCCAGCCAGGTCACTATACTATACTGCAGGATGCTTACTCCAGCCAGGTCACTATACTGTACTGCAGGATGCTTACTCCAGCCAGGTCACTATACTGTACTGCAGGATGCTTACTCCAGCCAGGTCACTATACTGTACTGCAGGATGCTTACTCCAGCCAGGTCACTATACTGCAGGATGCTTACTCCAGCCAGGTCACTGTACTGCAGGATGCTTACTCCAGCCAGGTCACTATACTGCAGGATGCTTAAGCCAGGTCACTGTACTGCAGGATGCTTACTCCAGCCAGGTCACTATACTGTACTGCAGGATGTTTACTCCAGCCAGGTCACTAGGATGCTTACTCCAGCCAGGTCACTGTACTGCAGGATGCTTACTCCAGCCAGGTCACTATACTGTACTGCAGGATGCTTACTCCAGCCAGGTCACTATACTGTACTGCAGGATGCTTACTCCAGCCAGGTCACTATACTGTATTGCAGGATGCTTACTCCAACCAGGTCACTATACTGTACTGCAGGATGCTTACTCCAACCAGGTCACTATACTGTACTGCAGGATGCTTAATCCAGCCAGGTGACTATACTGTACTGCAGGATGCTTACTCCAGCCAGGTCACTATACTCTACTGCAGGATGCTTATCCCAGCCAGGTCACTATACTGCAGGATGCTTACTCCAGCCAGGTCACTGTACTGCAGGATGCTCACTCCAGCCAGGTCACTATACTGTACTGCAGGATGCTTACTACAGCCAGGTCACTATACTGTACTGCCGGATGCTTACTCCAGCCAGGTCACTATACTGTACTGCAGGATGCTTACTCCAGCCAGGTCACTATACTGTACTGCAGGATGCTTACTCCAGCCAGGTCACTATACTGTACTGCAGGATGCTTACTCCAGCCAGGTCACTATACTGTACTGTAGGATGCTTACTCCAGCCAGGTCACTATACTGTACTGCCGGATGCTTATGCCAGCCAGGTCACTATACTGTACTGCAGGATGCTTACTCCAGCCAGGTCACTATACTGTACTGTAGGATGCTTACTCCAGCCAGGTCACTATACTGTACTGCAGGATGCTTACTCCAGCCAGGTCACTATACTGTACTGCAGGATGCTTACTCCAGCCAGGTCACTATACTGTACTGCAGGATGCTTACTCCAGCCAGGTCACTGTACTGTACTGCAGGATGCTTACTCCAGCCAGGTCACTGTACTGTACTGCAGGATGCTTACTCCAGCCAGGTCACTGTACTGCAGGATGCTTACTCCAGCCAGGTCACTGTACTGTACTGCAGGATGCTTACTCCAGCCAGGTCACTGTACTGCAGGATGCTTACTCCAGCCAGGTCACTATACTGTAGGGGTGTCACAATATCGTCCCACGAAATTTCGCGATAGTAAAACGTCACGATATGTATCGTTGAGATGAAATCTCATATCGAAAAAAAAAAAAAAAAAAAAAAAAAATATAGACTAAGAAACGTCTTTGTTTGTTGAAGTTCAATGTGTGGAAAGTAGTTCAGTTGACACATGAGAAGTTATACAGGAGAGAAACCATTCAATTGAGTTTCTGGCAAAACTGTTTACTTGACAGGAAAAACTGAAGCATAAAAAATAGACTAAGAAAAGTCTTGTTGTTTGAGTTTGAAGAAAAACTGAACATGCATAATGAGAATTTATACTGCTGAGAAACCTTTTAGTTCAAAGTAAATCTAAGTGACGGTGTAACTCATTCTATTTCAAGATAAGCCTTATCTCCAATCTCATGTTTTTTCTAGTTGTTATTGTAATAACAATTTCCCACAACAGCATGTTTTGTATTTGTGCATTTCAAATAAAATACTACTTTTGATTTGATACTTTATTGTCCACCATTGTGGAAATTTTTCTTTGGCTTCTCTTCCCATCAAGATACATTGTGCACAGTCAGCACACCATAAAACATAAAGACATAGAACATAAAACACACATGTACAAGTTAAGACATAGATAGTGCAAATAAACATATGATTCCAAATACAAACACCTAACTAAAAATGGCTTCCTACCTATCTAAAATACCAGTCATATACCTACCTACCTAAAATATTACAAATACAATACCTAACTAAAATGGATAAATGAGTTTTTGTAAATGTTCCGGTTGGCCCTTGGGACCCTGAATCGACGACCGGATGGAAGCAGCTGGAATGCAGAGTTCAGTGGGTGCGAGGCATCACCACTGATCTTCCTTCCTTTCCTGATAACAGCCTTTTCAAAAATGTTGGAAAGCTGTTTTGTGTTTTGCCAACAATTTTACTTGCTATTTTAACTATTCTAGAAAGTTTGTTTTTGCTCTTTACGTTCAGGTTGCCGTACCAGGCGGTCATATTAAAAGACAGGACTGATTCGACCAGACTGCTGTATGCCGTTTGGAGAATGTGTTGGCTAACACCAAAACTCCTCAGCTTCCTGATTAAAAACAGACGCTGATTGGCTTTCTTATATATATAGTCTGTGTTCTCATTAAAGGTCAAAGTCTGGTCAAAGATTGTCCCCAGATACTTGAACTGTTTGACCTTTTCCACAGGCTGGTTACTGAGCATGATAGGGACCATGTTACTTTCCCCTGGTTTTGTTTGCATAATGAGTTCCTTTGTTTTGGACACGTTAATTTCTAGTTTGCATGCTCGGCACCAGTCCTGCAGTGCAGTGGCCTGCTTGAGGTATGCCTCTTCATAGATGGCATCATCTTCCCTAAGAAGACCAACAAGGGCCATATCGTCTGCGTATTTAAGCAGCTTCAGGTTACAGTTATTTACACACATCATGTTTACATAAATTGAGAACAGCAGTGCGGACAGTACACAACCTTGGGGTGCCCCAGTGTTTAAGACAAGTTCATCTGAGTACAGTCCGTTCATCAGGACTCTCTGAGGGCGGTCCGTTAGGAAGCTCCTAATTAGATGAATGAGACCCCCATTCACATTCATCTCTAATAGTCGTTCCAACAGAATATCAATTTGCATAGTGTTAAATGCGGAACAGAAATCAATAAACAAAATACGAACGACTGCTTTTGGTAGCTGTAGGTGATTAGCTACTAAATCGACTAAAGTGAGAGTCGCATCCTCAGTTCCCCTCTTGGACCTATACGCGAATTGTAGGGGGTCAAGTTGATCTTCTACAGAGGATATAAGGTGCTTAATAATGACTCTCTCCATACATTTCCAGTCATATATTGTCATTATTCAAGTTTAAAAAAATATTGTTAAAATCGTATCGTATCGTATCGTTATCGTGAACCCAGTATCGTGATACGTATCGTATCGTGAACTGAGTGTATCGTGACACCCCTACTATACTGTAATGCAGGATGCTTACTCCAGCCAGGTCACTATACTGTACTGCAGGATGCTTACTCCAGCCAAGTCACTATACTGTAATGCAGGATGCTTACTCCAGCCAGGTCACTATACTGTACTGCAGGATGCTTACTCCAGCCAGGTCACTGTACTGTACTGCCAGATGCTTACTCCAGCCAGGTCACTATACTGTACTGCCAGATGCTTACTCCAGCCAGGTCACTATACTGTACTGCAGGATGCTTACTCCAGCCAGGTCACTATACTGTACTGCAGGATGCTTACTCCAGCCAGGTCACTATACTGTACTGCCAGATGCTTACTCCAGCCAGGTCACTGTACTGTACTACAGGATGCTTACTCCAGCCAGGTCACTGTACTGCAGGATGCTTACTCCAGCCAGGTCACTATACTGTACTGCCGGATGCTTACTCCAGCCAGGTCACTATACTGTACTGCAGGATGCTTACTCCAGCCAGGTCACTATACTGTACTGCAGGATGCTTACTCCAGCCAGGTCACTATACTGTACTGCAGGGTGCTTACTCCAGCCAGGTCACTGTACTGCAGGATGCTTACTCCAGCCAGGTCACTGTACTGTACTACAGGATGCTTACTCCAGCCAGGTCACTGTACTGCAGGATGCTTACTCCAGCCAGGTCACTATACTGTACTGCAGGATGCTTACTCCAGCCAGGTCACTGTACTGCAGGATGCTTACTCCAGCCAGGTCACTATACTGTACTGTAGGATGCTTACTCCAGCCAGGTCACTATACTGTACTGTAGGATGCTTACTCCAGCCAGGTCACTATACTGTACTGCAGGATGCTTACTCCAGCCAGGTCACTATACTGTACTGCAGGATGCTTACTCCAGCCAGGTCACTATACTGTACTGCAGGATGCTTACTCCAGCCAGGTCACTATACTCTACTGCAGGATGCTTACTCCAGCCAGGTCACTATACTGTACTGCAGGATGCTTACTCCAGCCAGGTCACTATACTGTACTGTAGGATGCTTACTCCAGCCAGGTCACTATACTGTACTGCAGGATGCTTACTCCAGCCAGGTCACTATACTGTACTGCAGGATGCTTACTCCAGCAAGGGTCACTATACTCTACTGCAGGATGCTTACTCCAGCCAGGTCACTATACTGTACTGTAGGATGCTTACTCCAGCCAGGTCACTGTACTGTACTGCAGGATGCTTACTCCAGCCAGGTCATTATACTGTACTGTAGGATGCTTACTCCAGCCAGGTCACTATACTGTACTGCAGGATGCTTACTCCAGCCAGGTCACTATACTATACTGTAGGATGCTTACTCCAGCCAGGTCACTATACTGTACTGCAGGATGCTTACTCCAGCCAGGTCACTATACTGTACTGCAGGATGCTTACTCCAGCCAGGTCACTATACTCTACTGCAGGATGCTTACTCCAGCCAGGTCACTATACTCTACTGCAGGATGCTTACTCCAGCCAGGTCACTATACTGTACTGCAGGATGCTTACTCCAGCCAGGTCACTATACTGTACTGCAGGATGCTTACTCCAGCCAGGTCACTATACTCTACTGTAGGATGCTTACTCCAGCCAGGTCACTATACTGTACTGCAGGATGCTTACTCCAGCCAGGTCACTATACTCTACTGCAGGATGCTTACTCCAGCCAGGTCACTATACTGTACTGCAGGATGCTTACTCCAGCCAGGTCACTGTACTGTACTGCAGGATGCTTACTCCAGCCAGGTCACTATACTGTACTGCAGGATGCTTACTCCAGCCAGGTCACTATACTGTACTGCAGGATGCTTACTCCAGCCAGGTCACTATACTGTACTGCAGGATGCTTACTCCAGCCAGGTCACTATACTCTACTGCAGGATGCTTACTCCAGCCAGGTCACTATACTGTACTGCAGGATGCTTACTCCAGCCAGGTCACTATACTGTACTGTAGGATGCTTACTCCAGCCAGGTCACTATACTGTACTGCAGGATGCTTACTCCAGCCAGGTCACTATACTGTACTGTAGGATACTTACTCCAGCCAGGTCACTATACTGTACTGCAGGATGCTTACTCCAGCTAGCCCACTATACTGTACTGCAGGATGCTTACTCCAGCCAGGTCACTATACTGTACTGCAGGATGCTTACTCCAGCCAGGTCACTATACTGTACTGCAGGATGCTTACTCCAGCCAGGTCACTATACTGTACTGCAGGATGCTTACTCCAGCCAGGTCACTATACTCTACTGCAGGATGCTTACTCCAGCCAGGTCACTATACTGTACTGTAGGATGCTTACTCCAGCCAGGTCACTATACTGTACTGCAGGATGCTTACTCCAGCCAGGTCACTATACTGTACTGTAGGATACTTACTCCAGCCAGGTCACTATACTGTACTGCAGGATGCTTACTCCAGCTAGCCCACTATACTGTACTGCAGGATGCTTACTCCAGCCAGGTCACTATACTGTACTGTAGGATGCTTCCTCCAGCCAGGTCACTATACTGCAGGATGCTTACTCCAGCCAGGTCACTATACGGTACTGCAGGATGCTTACTCCAGCCAGGTCACTATACTGTACTGCAGGATGCTTACTCCAGCCAGGTCGCTGTACTGTACTGCAGGATGCTTACTCCAGCCAGGTCACTATACTGTACTGTAGGATGCTTACTCCAGCCAGGTCGCTGTACTGTACTGCAGGATGCTTACTCCAGCCAGGTCACTATACTGTACTACAGGATGCTTACTCCAGCCAGGTCACTATACTGTACTGCAGGATGCTTACTCCAGCCAGGTCGCTATACTGTACTGTAGGATGCTTACTCCAGCCAGGTCACTATATTGTACTGCAGGATGCTTACTCCAGCCAGGTCACTGTACTGCAGGATGCTTACTCCAGCCAGGTCACTATACTGCAGGACTGGCATCGGGGGAAGTGATCTGGAAATTAATGTGGCCAAAACAAAAGGACTCCTAATACAAATAAAATCACAGGGAACCAGTATCACTCCTGTCATACTCAATAACCAGCCTCAAGTCCAACACTTCAAGTAGCTTGGCACAGTTATTGCAATTCACAAACAACTGCAATATATTTGACACAGAAAGGGTAAACAGATAACTGCAGATCCTCACACCCTCTACAGGCTAAACAGATAACTGCAGATCCTCACACCCTCTACAGGCTAAACAGATAACTGCAGATCCTCTCACCCTCTACAGCAGTGATACTCAACCCAATGCTGAGTATCACTGCTGTAGAGCCACATGCGGCTCCTTTACGGCAAAATAAATAAATAAATAGCCTAAATAAAAATCTAAACAAATAAAAGGAGGAAAGGGATTTTTGGGGGGAATGTGGCTCTTGCAAAGATTTTTTTTTGGTCAATGTGGCTCCTGAGTTGGGCAAGGTTGAGTACCACTAACCTGACGCTGCCAGATGGACGGATTAGCTCCACATTACGTAAACCAGTCGATCTGGGAATGCAGTAACCCGACCCGCTGACGGAGGCGGGCACTTTTTCCAAGCTACTTGGCAGGTGATTGGATGACCCATCTGTCTATCACCGCTGGTGCGTGTTAACTTCAACCAATCAGATCGCCATGCCTCTGACGTCACGTTTGCGACCGGAGGAAGGTGCCTGTGCCTGATCTCCGTGGTAGTCTATCATTGATTGAGTCCTCACCGTCCTCATCGTCGTAAAGTCACCTTCGAAGCATGACGTTCAATTATAACGAACTAGTTGTGTGGCTTAGCCTTCCCAAATGTTGAGGGTCGTTTTTTAGAATTTAATACATAGAATTGGGAACGTTACATTTCATTCAGACTGTCTGTCACTTCCGTGGCGGCAGCCATGTTGACGAGTGAAAAGAACTACAAAGACCATGTACCCACTACTTGCCCAGACGAGCCTAAGCCCGCCTAAGGCTGCCGCTGATTTGTCGAGCCGGCATGGTTCGGCCAATCATCTTAACTGCCTGTGCATGACAAGATGGATTACGTCGAGAGAATCTCTTTTGATCTCGCAAGGTTATCCATCTTGCAAGCAAGGTTAGAGTACCACTGCTCTACAGGCTAAACAGAGAACTACAGATACCTCACACCCTCTACAGGCTAAACACATAACTGCAGATTGAGGCACCCTCAATCTAATCAGGGTCCAAAAGGCCAGCCAGAACATATTTAGACGGTTTTCATGGAATTGTGTTTGAAACCTCGCTTTATTTCCTGTCAGCTCCTTTATTAGCAAACACTGCAACAGGAAATAAGCTAGCGAAAATTTAGAATGTTTACGTTGTCAAGTTAAAACTGTCTATAAGACGTCTTTCATTTCCTGTGCCATACAGGCGTAGCACTCACAATGACTCAGGTAACACCTGTATTTTTATAAGATTTGCTCATCAGTGGATTTGGGACATCACTGGGATTTATGACATCACTGATGATGTCATCAGTGGATTTATGACATCCCTGATGACATCATCAGTGGGACAGACAGAGCCCGAACAAACAGAGCCCCAGCTCCCATTTATACTGATGATTTGGGAGAAGCCAAAGACAAATTTACTTTCTTAGTAATGCTAACAGACTAATGATGTCACTGCTGAGCTGTAATGATGTCACTGCTGAGCTCGAATGATGTCATGGACAGTAAGAGATCCTCATCTTACCTCTTAGCTTTGGTCGGGCTGTCATGTTCCCCAGACAGAGACAGCCGCTCCTCTCTCACCTCAGACTCACTCATAGTAGAGCCAACACGCCAACACCTTCACACACACACACACACACACACACACACACACACACACACACACACACACACACACACACACACACACACACACACACACACACACACACACACACACAGAGTTAGCTGGACTCAGTCATTACAACTAGCTTTCAATTTTGAAGATGATTTGAACAGCCATAGTGAGTAAACATGTTACAAAGGAGGAATGTGTCTTTGTACAGTATGCAGCACAGTGATCACAGCCAATAACAGAACATGGAGCAGACAGAAAGACAATATTCAAATTATTAATTATAAAGTGCAAAGTAAAAGTCTTTTAAAGTGACATATAGTGTGGTCCATGTAAATGACCATGTAATTAATAAGTATGTAAAATGTCCAGTAAGTCCTTAAGGAACACTCCGCCGATTTTCAATCAGTTTGGATCAAATTACAAAATCAGTATCTAAAACTGTAAAAAAAAGAAAAATAAAGATTGTTCACAAGTCCCAAACCTTCAACTCCAAGTCAAGTCTCAAGTCTTTTGAGGACGAGTATCAAGTCAAGTCTCAAGTCATCATATCATATAAGTGTGTGTGACTTAAGTGCGACTCAAGTCCAAGTCTCAAGTCCATGTCCTCATCTCTGAGTGACATACATACATACATACAGTACATACCAGACATGGGACCAAGTCACTTTGGTCCAAGTCTCAAGTAAGTCCTAAGTCATTCGGTCCAAGTCTCAAGTGAGTCCCAAGTCATTTTGTTTTTTGCAAGTCAAGTCAAGTCACAGGTTCTATCAAGTCAAGTTAAGTCCCAAGTCAAGTCACTTTTCCCTCCGCCCATTATACTGCAGTCTTACCTTCCTTTATAAAGAGAAAAGACAAGGTACAGTATTAGTAGCCTACATGTGTAATAGTGATATTATTGACCAATTTATCTAACCTGTTCAAAAAATATGACAAATGAATTAAATTTGTATTATAATGAAATAAATGAAATCAAACAAAACAAAAGTCAAACAACTGTATACTTAAATAACTAATAATATAAGTGCCTTCTCCATGAAAAAAGAATCCAGTGAGAGGAGTGTGACTGACAGCCAGTCATCCAACCATGACAATGCCATTTCCAGCTTGCACTCACAGTGCACAGCTAGACCTGCAGGTGGTGCCAAAACCCCTGTCCTTTTAACCTCTGACTGATAAGTGCCCTTTTTACAAGACACGTCCCTGACCTCTCGCCTCAAGATATCTGAATGAGGATGGGTTCTGTGGGTACCCACAAATGCCCCTTTCCAGACATGCCCACTTTATGCTAATCCCATGCAGTTTTTGGCAAAAACCATGAAGTGTTTTGCATGCAGTATAAATGTGTTATTTTTGCTTATTCTATTTCAGCAGTCTTGGAATTGCATAAATGTAACTGGAAAGCTGAGACTTGTGGATTCAATGAGGCAAATTGTCTTCATGTGTGAAGATGTTAGTCCCTATAGTAGTCGTTTCATAAGACCATTTTTCTTGACCTCACTGTATAAAATGACACATCTTTGTTTGTTAGCACATTGTAGCTTACATGTTTCTGTATGTGTTGAGCCTGTTCTTTAGCAATAAGCTAATGTAAATCTGTGGTCTTTATTGCCAGTACATTTATATTTTTTTAACATGTAAATTAGAAGGAGGGGGGCACTTCAAGTGTGGTCACCCAGGTGCACCTCACTGTGTTAATCTGGGACTGTATGTTATTTTTATTTTTTTATAAATAAATAATTATGAGAGAGGTGCCCTTTTTCGGTTGTTGAGCACCTGCCCCCCAAAATGTCTGTGCACATCACTACACTTGCATACCGGATAACTTTACACAGACACTTGAAAAAGTTGAACAAGTTAATATTTTATATTTAATATTTAAACAGACACTCACAGAAGATGTGAGTTTCAGTGAGCTTTGCACAGAAACAGCCAGTAGAAAGTTTTTTCTACTTTTATGCTTTATGAGCCTGTACTTTTTTACTTTTACTTGAGTCAACAAGTTGAATCAGTAGCCTACTTCCACTTGTACCTATTTTTTTACACAAGTAGCCTAACTGTACTATAACTAAGTAAAGAATGTGTGTACTTTTTTCAGTCTAGTCACTCTAGCCTGTGTGTGCGACAGGCAACCGCTCTAACCTGAGGCCAGAAACCACAGATCAGCTGATGTAGTTCTACTGTTTGTCCATTAGATGGAAACATTACCCACATCATCTACAGGGAACTAACCAGCAGAGCAGCACACAGACATGTACAGATGCATACAGGAGAAATTCATATCACTTTAAAATTCAGTCACAGAGCGAGAATAAGAGAGTAGATGTCTCTGATGTCACATCACAGCTGTAATGTCTTTTTCTTTTTTTTCTTTAACCTTTATTTAACCAGGTAAATCATTAAGAACAAATTCTTATTTACATTGGCGACCTGGCAGAAGGCACAGCCTTCACAAGTTAAAACACAGTTAAAAACATAGCAGACAGACAGAGCAAACAAAAACAGTCAGAGCAGACAGGCAGCGGATAAGAGTTAGTTTAGGAAACAGTTGCAGGTGTCAGTGAATATGTCCATGATAGAGTCTTTGAAAGCTGACTTGGAGATGAAATTGTCCAGTTTTAGTCTTTTTTGTAAGCCATTCCAGTCTGGGCACGGCAGAATGAAATGACGAATGACCGATTACAGAATGAGTTTTGGGGATTTTCAACAGGATGAGGTTAGCAGAACGGGTGTTGTATGTTGTTTTAGGCAGCAGGTGCAATTTGCAGCAAACTACACTGGTAGGGGGGTGACAGACCAAGGAGAGTTTTGTAGATTAGCATGAACCAGTGTATTTCGCGACAGGTGTGTAGGGATGGCCAGTTTACAGAGGAATATAAAGTGCAGTGGTGAGTTCTGAAAGGGGCATTTGTAGCGAAACAGATGGCAGAGTGATAGATAACATCAAGCTTATGCAGAGTAGTTTTGCAGGCAGATCGAAAAATGGTGTCACCATAGTCAAGCATGGGAAGAACTGTCATTTTAACCAGGGTGAGTCTAGCAGATAGAGTAAATGAAGAGCGCATTCGATAGAGAAAGCCACTTTTTGATTTGACCTCAAACCAGTCTCTTACTGAGGTGGAGCATGTGACAGGAAGTTCCTCTTCCATTTTATTATAGCAAGAGATTTTACTGTCTTGTGATAACAGTTTTACTTTGCACTTCATGTTGTTATTTATTCTACTTAACATATTGCTTCATGTTGTAATTTGCTTCCTCAGCTCTTAGGCCTAGTTGAAAACAGGAAGTCAGTGTTACATTAAAATAGAGTTTCCACAATATTGTTGATGAAGCATCATGACTGAACACGTTACCAGGCCGTGCTGCTCGCAGCCTAGCCCCAGAAGTGACCCTACTACTGTACTCTGTATATATACTCATGCAGAACTAGGGTTACATAGCGTAGCCATAGGCAATAGGGGGGATGTAGTTACATTGTAACGGACCTGTAAAGTGGAGTGAGTCTATTCAACTGTAGTTCATATGTAGGTACATTGTAACAGACCTGTAAAGTGGAGTGAGTCTGTTCAACTGTAGTTCATATGTAGTTACATTGTAACGGACCTGTAAAGTGGAGTGAGTCTATTCAACTGTAGTTCATATGTAGGTACATTGTAACAGACCTGTAAAGTGGAGTGAGTCTATTCAACTGTACTTCATATGTAGGTACATGGAACCGGACCTGTAAAGTGGAGTGAGTCTGTTCAACTGTAGTTCATATGTAGTTACATGTTACCAGACCTGTAAAGTGGAGTGAGTCTATTCAACTGTAGGTCATATGTAGTTACATGGTACCGTACCCAGGTGGATTCGAACCACTGAACTTCTGATTGCAAAGCAGGCAGCTTTAACCACTCAGCCACGAGGGCTTTCCACATTTCATGGTCAAGTTTGAATGGATAACTGTATGTCAGTCAGATGTAGTTGTCACTTCATAGCTTTGTTATTATAAACAGAGACTTGGGGAACATATTTATACTTTGTTAGTTGTAGATATGATTTTGTCCAGATTCCCATACAAAAAATAATAATATAATAATAATAAATAAATAAATAATAAATATATTAAAAATATAAATAGTCACATGAGCCATTTACAGCTTGTGTGTGTGTGTGTGGGGGGGGGGGGGGGGGGGCTGACACAGCCACACTGCAGAAATTAACTACAGTTGAACAGACTCACTCCATTTTACAGGTCTGTTACAATGTAACTACATATGAACTTAATTTATAACTATTGGTAATTACTGTGTAATTACATTTGGTGTTCATGTGTAATTACAAATAGGTCATATCTAACTAGGGTACCTTTAAAATAAAGGGTTACCCTTTTTTTTTTACTTAAGAAATGGTCCAAAAGCCTCGCAAGCATCACCACTAGGGTCCATTAGCATCACTGTCTGCTAGTGAGAGTAAAACAGAACAAGGTTTTTCCCTCAAACCTGCAGGCAGAAACCAACACAGCTAATTACTAACTAACTACTTTACACTTTCTATATGAACATGAAAACACATGTTGGAAAACCGTTAGAAGAGTGACATATTGTTTCTGCCCGTTTTGGGCCTAAACATCAGACAAACAGCCACACCTTTAACAGCTGCGTGTAGATTTCCCCCTGTCCTAGTTTAAATAACAGCTAATGGCAGGCAGTAACATTCACTAAAGATCTGCTGATAAGAGTCAGGAAAATAAGACTGACTGGAAGCTGTCAATAAACAGTTTTTACAATACCTTCAGGCGGAGAAAGTTATCTGCGTCACACTGAACAAGGAAATGAACCCAGAGGGAGGAGCATGGATGTATTGGAGGAGGAGGCTTCTTCTCAAGTTCACTCTTTTCTTTTTTCTAGTTGGCAAAAAAAGTTTGTGCTGCAGGAAGTTGAATGTCCAAATATGGTTTGTTTGCCTGAAGAACACTTCCTGCTGCTGCTGACCTAACCTTACCTTTTGGTGAAGAAATGAATCTGCGCAGAGAGAGAGAGAGAGAGAGAGAGAGAGAGAGAGAGAGAGAGAGAGAGAGAAACAGAGAGAGAGATAAACAGAGAGAGAGTAACCGATCGTCACCAGGCTCTTCTCGGCGAGAAAGAAGTTTTTGTTTTTGTAGAAACATTGCGGATTCACAATCTCACATATTTTAAGCCAATACAGAAGCTTTGCATCAGACAATTAATCGAGGAAAGAGACGTCAAGCTAACGGCAACAAAGACGTTTTTTGGCGCACTTCCTTCCGGTGTTCATTCTGGTTCCGTGGTTTACGCCCCATGACAAAAAGCGGGGTGAAAGGTGCCCAGACTAGAGAGAGAGAGAAACAGAGAGAGGGACAGAGACAGGAGGGGCTAAGCTTTGTTTATATGTTGCGAAACACCGACGAAGGAGGGTGCCCACCTGATGACCCCGATGAAATCCTTAGCTCCTTCAACCACCCAACCCCCAATTGTCATCATCTGTCTCACAGTTTCTCGAGGTATACCCAAGGATTGTACCACCTAGTCCTGAACTTGGTATGCGGTCAGGCGCAAGCTCGGCTCAGGGAGGTCGACGCCCCTGCCATGCAGAGTCCCCAGCACTCTGGATCTTAACATCATATCCTGTGTATTTAGAACTGATCATCTGGTTCAACCAGTGACTGCTGAGAAAGATCAGCTGGCAACTAGGGAAAGACCTTGTGACGGCTTGGAAAGACAGCTGACAGGAGGGAAAGACCCCACTGGGCCTGCCACAGGCTAGCTCCCTGTGGTAGGAGGGATGCGGCATTGCAATGCACGTGTCCCACCCGCTATCGGCTACGAAAAGTTTAAAGAAGAGAACACCCCTAGAGTCAGCGAGAGCGGGGGCGGAAGATGACTCATCGGTAGACAACACGGCAATCGACCCAGGAACGAATCAGACAACGAGTACGATGATCAGAACTATACCAGAGAATTCGACACCTACTCCAGGAAAAACGCTCCAGAGTTGCCCATGTGGCTGGGCGAAGGTTACATCCGCTGCAGGCCTGAGAGTACATCAAGGCAGGAAAAGGTGCTTGAAGAAAGTGGAACAGGGACCTCGCATCGACCGCTACTTCCTAAGAAGCACGTCGAGTCAGGCGAGTGAAGTTCAGCGGCAGGAAGGAAACCACAGCCCGCAGAACATCAATCCCCCTGTCCCAGCAGAGGAAGAGGAGGAGTCAAGCACAGCAGACCACCACGAGCCTAGCCAACATCACGCAACAGAGACCAAGATCCAGGGGCGGAAGCCACCCATCAACTGGCCAAAATCCTGCGAGAAAAAACTGTGGGAATCAGTCAACACAGACCTCAGCCTGCAGCTAGAACAACTACGTGGAACGGCAATGAGGAAACTGGAGACACTTGGAGAGCTCATCTACAGCTACGGATCTGAACGCTTCGGAGTTGCTGAGAAGAGGAGAATAACACCATCCATTCCAACTAAGTCCAGGAGACAGCTGGAAATAGAGCAACTGGTCAAGGAGAGAAGGCTGCTGAAGAAACAGTGGAGGAAAGCCCCAGAGGAGGAGAAAGACGGCATAGATGTGCTGCAGGCAGAAATTCAGATCAGGTTATCAGCATTAAGGAGAGCCGAGAACCTGAGAAAGAGGCGCAGAAAGAAGGAACAAGCAAGATCTAGCTTCTTCAAAGACCCTTTCAAGTTTGTGAAGGCCCAGTTCACGAAGGAGAAAAGTGGTGTACTTTTAACATCAAAGAAAGACCTTGAAGCCCATCTGAAAGCAACACACTCTGACAGCCGTCGACATGAACAGTTCACCCTTCCACCTGATATGCCACCATTAAATCCTCCAGAACATCAGGCAGACGTCAGCCCTCCCAAGTGGAGCGAAGTTGAAAGAACAGTACGTCGGGCAAGAGCAGCATCCTCCCCTGGGCCCAACGGGGTGCCCTACCGGCTCTATAAGAATGCACCAGATGTTTTGCGTTTCCTGTGGAGGCTGATGAAGGTGATATGGCAGAGACAGGCAATACCAACAGCCTGGCGGAGGGCAGGCGGTATCCTGATTCCAAAGGAAAAGGACTCTAGTGACATCAGCCAGTTTCGCCAAATCAGTCTCCTGAACGTTGAGGGTAAAATCTTTTTCAGCGTTGTGGCCTGCAGGTTGACCACCTACCTGCAAAGGAACCAATTCATCGATACATCGGTGCAGAAAGCAGGGATTCCAGGCTTTCCCGGGTGCGTCGAGCACACGAGCATGATATGGCATCAAATCCAGGCGGCAAAAAGGGACAGAAAGGACCTCCATGTCGTTTTCCTCGATCTTGCCAACGCCTTTGGCTCTGTTCCACATAACCTCCTTTGGACTTCGTTCAGCTACTTCAGAGTCCCGGATTCCATCACAGCCCTCGTCAAGGCCTACTTCCAGGACGTGCAGCTATGCTTAACAACAGCTGATTACACCACAGCTTGGCAACACCTGGAAGTGGGCATCATGGCAGGATGCACCATCTCCCCCATAGCCTTCACCATGGCCATGGAAGTCATCATCCGTGCATCTCGGTGGGTGGTTGGAGGAGTACAACTAAAACCAGGCCTGCGGCTCCCTCCCATCAGGGCATACATGGATGATTTGACCATCCTCACCCCAACCCTTCCATGCACAAGGCGGCTGCTGAGGAAGTTACAGGAGAACATCGAGTGGGCCCGGATGAAGCTGAAGCCGAGCAAGTCCAGGAGTTTGTCAGTGGTGAGAGGGAAGCTGTCAGACCAACGCTTCTACATCGGCGACGAGCCCATTCCAACTGTGGCAGAGAAACCAATCAAGAGCCTTGGACGTTGGTACAATGCGACCCTGAGGGATAAAGACCAAGTGGAGCAGCTCAGGCAGGACACCATCAGCGGCCTCGCGAGTATTGATAAGACCATGCTCCCTGGCAGGCTGAAGCTATGGTGCCTTCAGTTTGGTCTCCTACCTCGACTGATGTGGCCTCTGTCCATCTACGAGGTGCCGATCTCCAAGGTTGACAAGCTCGAGAGATTGGTCAGCTCTTTCGCCAGGAAATGGCTTGGCGTTCCCAGGTGCCTCAGCAACATCGGGCTTTACGGGAAAGGGATCTTGGAGCTTCCCCTGTCCAGTCTCACAGAAC
>NC_139626.1:63767436-63794936 GCF_964638095.1 Poromitra crassiceps | reverse complement strand
ATAGAGAGGCCACAAAAAGTCCTCGCTACCAGGTTTTGCTGAGGGCCGAACGGCGCCAGCGCGAACAATTTGGTGCATTTGAAGCCAGGTTTAGAGGAATAACTCATTTTAAATTAACAGTTGTGATGTCATTATTCAGTCTTAACCACCAATATTTGATCCTTTTCTCATTCACTCCCAGGCCTGTAGCCAGGGTTCGAGAAATACCGAGGTCATTTTATCGCGGCGTGGGGGGCCCAGGGGGGACTGTGCCCCCCCGGATAGAAAATTTTGTCCATTTTAAAGTAAAATGCTTCAATCTGGTGCACTTTGAGAGCAAAATGAAGAGGCTAGATCTATAAAGAACTACATATATCATGTTAGATTAATATCCTCTTTACTGTGCTGTTGCTTTAAAATGATACAAAAAATAAATGTCTCCCCATATGATATAATTTATATTCTGCATACAGGTCACATGGCAGAATACTGCTCAATTAAATACAATGGCCCATCTACACAAACATCACTTACAGGGGAGTTACTTACCCATTCACTTCAATAGAACTGTCCCCAAAGTCTAGCCTCAATCTAGCCTCAATGCAAAATCTGGATGTTGTGAGTTATCTCTCTTCTATAGCACACAGAGAGGAAGCAAATTGTTGCATTTCCGATCAACTGTCGCATTAAAACATCAATGACAGATTAATAGATCTGGGGACCGGGGCTATTTAAAAAAAAAAAAAAAAAAAAAAAAATTGGTGTGGAAAATACCGAGGTCATGACCTCGGTGTCCTCAATGGTAGCTACGGGCCTGTTCACTCCTATGTCTTCACCTGCTCTCAGGGCTTGAAATTAACTTTTTTGACCACCTGCCAATATGGCTGCTAGATTTTAAAGTTACCAGCCAATTAGAATTTCCACTAGCTGAAATGTTTTTCTTGAAATAAATCAGAATATGAGTGGGTTAATTTAAGCATAAGTATCAGTAAGTGTCCCGGGATGATCAAAGCCTGTGTTGAGGGTCACACGAACAAAAATGCAGTCTTGAAGCTAAATAAATCCAAAACCAATGAGTTATTTGAGTTATTTAAATTTCTACTTGAATGTAGCCTTTTGTCATAAAGATTATTGAAAGATTCCATATTCCAGACTGAAATGCTATAACAGAAGTGGAGTATTGGCCAGAATGACATGAACATTTGGACACATATTCAGCGGGTATCTTGTATGTTGCGTTCAGGTGCACTGTGTGTGTAAAAAAAAATCGGTGAACCACGGCCGCATGGCAAATGTTCATGCCCGACCGTATGACATTTTAGAGCTGCAACGATACTACTTTCTTGCCACTGACAGTACCGCATGCGCGAAACGCGAACCGGACATGTCGAGGCTGTAGTATCTAACAAACGTGTGATGAGAGGACCATGAGGCCGCAGCGCACATGTCCTTTACCGAAACACCAAGCAACGCCTCGCGTAGAATGCGCCTTGATACCCTCCGGGGGTATCTTACCCATGGCAGAGTATGCCAAAGCAATCGCCTCCACTATCCAGTGTGATAAGCGATCCTTGGAAAGGGGCCCACCCTGGGCCTTCTGCCCAAAGCAGACCAACAACTGGTTTGTAGTGCGTAACGAACGTGTCCTGGCCACATAGGCCGAGAGCGCCCTTACGGGGCACAGCATGTGCAAGCGCCTCTCCTCACCCGAACTGAATGGCGGGGGACAGAATGCTGACAAGTCTATGACCATAGACCTAAAGCTGGCATTAATATTCTTAGGTTGGTAAGCCGGGTTAGGTCGCAACGTAACCCTGCGCCCATCATTCCCAAAAACCATACAGGCCTGCTGCACCGAGAGGGCAATCAGGTCACCAACTCTCTTTCCTGACGACAAGGCCAGCAGCAGCGCGGTCTTCAAAGACAGAAATTTCAAATCGGCGGAGTCCAAGGGCTCAAACGGATGACCCGTTAACCCGTCCAGCACCGTAACCAGGTCCCATTTGGGAAAGACGCACTGCGACGGCGGGCGCAGCCTACGCGCTCCTTTCATGAAGCGCGAGCATCAATTCCCAAGTGGCAAGCAGAAATTGCGGCTATGTACACCTTAACTCATTCACCGCCAAAGACGTCTTTGACGTGTTATCAGGAATAGCCCTCCCCGCCAATGACGTGTTTGACGTGTTTTTGTTTTTATTAGTGCAGCGCGTAGTTCAAAGACTTCCCCAGCCTGTGACATGGTATCAGGTCCCTGCCCTCATAGCAGGAGGAAAAACAGAGAAACGCGCTTCCTTGTGCAGAGAGGAGAAACGCCATTGAAACGCCCCTCGGCGCGCTGCGCTGGTTGCCTTGCTGCAGGGCGAACCTGGATTGAGTTGTTCGCGGTAGTCAAACCCGTGACGAACATGATCGATCCGGTTCCAGCGCCTGGTCCCAAAGCCAAGCCGGACCCGTTCCTGTGTCGCAGCATTCGTCCCAGCCCGAACGAGAGGAGGAAAACGATGCAGAGGCAGAGGAGGCTAGACGCTGATCTCAGACCAGTTTGGTGTTCCCCTCCTATGCTAATTTGCGGGGCGATCAATAGTGTTCCCTTGGAAGGAGGTGCGATCCAGCAGCAGCTGTGGACAGAACTCTCTCTCTCTGTGTGTGTGCGTGTGTGTGTGTGTGTGTGTCTGTGTGTCTGTCTGTCTGTCTGTCTGTCTGTCTGTCTGTCTGTCTGTGTGTCTGTCTGCACACTCACTCACACTGAGTAAACTGTATTGTTGAATGTAAAAAAAGCACTTCATGTATATATATATATATATATATATATATATATATATATATATATATATATATATTTTTTTTGTCATTTGTGTCATAACGAATAATATTTACATGTCTTATGTCAATACAGTTCAAAATAAAAGAATTGAGAGCGAGTTCTGCCTGAGATTGTGTCTTTTACAAAAATGGCCTTTTCTGCTGTTTCTCTTCTCAGAGAGACCTTTTTGGTGAAAACAGGGTGTATATAAATGGCTATAAGTAGAGTACAGAACATGCTAAAAGCTCACTTTTTTTTCCCTGGTGAACCCAGAGACGTACATCTTCATTTTGAGGTATTGCAAAATCACTTTGGTGCTAATAGATAATTTACTGTGGGTCTTGAAAGATGACCAACAATTATGAAAATCTTTGGCCTGTGCTAAATATTGGCAGTCCTAAACTGGCCATGAATGAGTTAAGCGACTGCCGGGACTGACCCGTGTCAAGCAGGCTCTGAAGGAAACAGAGAACTGGTCGCACACGCGAAAAGACCCGCCACTTGTACGTGTACTGAGAGCGGGTCGAAGCAGCCCTAGCACTCTGAATAGTGCATACCACATTATCGGGCAAGCCCTGGGCTAGCAAATGGTCCCGTTCAGGAGCCAGACTGCTAGCTTCCACCTGCTTGGGGAGGGGTGGAACACCTCCCCCTCCGCCTGGGATAGGAGATCCGCCCATACCGGCAGCGCCCAGGGCGGACCTTGCGCCAAGGAGACCAGGTCCGCAAACCATGTCTGCTTGGGCCAAAGGGGGCCACACAAGAACCGCAGGCACTGTTCCCCTGCACCTGTCGAATCAGGGGGATCAGGGGGAACGCATAGCGCCCATCCTGGGGCCAAGCGGAGTTGCCCCGAGACAGCAGGCCGGCCCTTTGAATCCGCCGGCCTAGCACATGAATCGCTGACAGCAAAAGAAATGGGGATACGGCCACCGAGGATGGCGGGCTTGTCCTTAGAGCTACAAGCCAAAGGCTGGCACTGAGCCCAGACCTTGGCGAGCTGACGCCCCTGCTGGACGTGCAGCCCCAGCAAGGGGCGGTACGTCCATTGTAGACCACGGAGCCATGTTAGCGCAAGCGGCTTGGCCTCCTGTGGCCTTCCCCACGCCGCCTGCACAGCATGAGTCATGCAGACAGGCATGTGACAGAGAAAGGAGACGGGGATACGCCCACAGGTGAATCCCCGCCGCTAACTGGTTCAGCGCCACGGACCCGTTTGTCCAGGTGGGCAATCGCTGCCGTATTGTCCGAACGGATCAGAACATGGTGCCCATGTATCAGCCGTTGGAAGTGAAGCAGAGCCAGGCGAATCGCCTCCAGCTCTAGCACGTTTATGTGGTGAAGCTCCCGAGCTCCCCACCGGCCGTACGCCGAGCGGCCTCTGAACACTGCGCCCCACCGCCAGAGAGAGGCGCCGGTGCGAATGACCAACCTGAGCAGGACACGGCCCAACAGAGTGCCTCTCTTGAGAGGTAACGGGGGCCCGCCGACCTGCTCGATTCCGCCACTATGAGAGCATCGTCGAGATAGAGGAAGACGCCAATCCCACTCAAGCGGAGGGGAGCCGGGGCTGTCTCCACGCACACATCGAAGGTCCGTGGGCTCCAGAACACGGCAACGGCAGGATGCAAACTGGTAAGCTTTTCCCAGGAAGGAGGTCCTCAGGTATTTCCTGTGCCTCCGAACCACGGAGACACATCTTCCAGAACCATGGAAGTAAGAAATCCCGCGGCTTCAAAATTGAAGGCGGGGAAGGGAAGCATTAGGAACGGGAACCTCCCTCAGCGTCCCATTGCGGCGCCAAGGTCCAGAATCGGACGCAAGTAACCGTCCTACTTGGGTACGGCAGGGTACCTGTGATAGAAAACCCCAAGCGCTCCTTCGCCTTGGGGACCGAGCATATCGCCCCGTAGCGAGCAGCGTGGTCGGGAGGAAAGCAGGGTGCGAGAGGCTGCGTCCACCTGTCCCACGGCTAGCTCTGCAATGCTAGGCATGCCGGGGGAAGTCCTTCAGGCACTCCGACTATAGACGCGTCCGGGGAACGCGCCGCCAGGTCGGGCTGGTCCTCTTTTGAGCCAGAGGCCGAAGACGGGTGTCGTACGCCATTGACGGCGGGCTCGCAACTACACTCGGCGGCCTGAACCGCCATGGAACACCCTGGAGGCCGCACACGGATCCCATGAAGGCTCCCAGCTGAAGTCGGGCCCTGGGCTCCGACGATGGTGAGCCGGTGTCCGGGGGCGTGGTCCACAGGAGAGCTCCCGACCGATGACAGGCGCAAGGTGCCGTCGACGGTGGGTTTGTCCTGGGCTCCCCAAACCGAGGCCCGGCCGTGGCCATGTGCCAGGGGCACCTCAACGAAGGGGGCAATTTTACCATTTACTGACGAAGGGAATGAGACCCAAGGAGAGCTCCTAACCGAACTCGGGCCCTTGGCACTGAGGACGGTGGGCGTGTCCCTAGAGCTACCAGCTGCAGGCTGGCACTGAGCCCAGCCTTGGTGAGCCAACCGGTGGGCTTGACCTGAGCGCTGCCAAGCGAGGCCAGGCCCTGGCCATGGACCAAGGTGCGCTGGGCCCCCTGTCAGGCTCCTTGCGCTTGCAGGGGGCGCCCCAACAAAGGGAATGCGACCCAAGGAGAGCTCCCAACCACCCCGGGCCCTGGGCACCAAGGGCGGTGGGCTTGTCCTTAGAGCTACAAGCCGAAGGCTGGCACTAAGCCTAGACCTTGGCGAGCTGAAACCCCTGCTGGACGTGTAGCGCCAGCAAGGGGCGGTACGTCTATTGTAGATCAAGGAGCCATGTTAGCGGCATGCGACGCGGCGGGCAGTGACGGCGCTAGCACCGTCCCAAGCCTCCTCCCTATCGGGAACCTCCTCCTGGGCGGTCTCGACTAGGGGGTCATACCCGGGGAATTTGCCACGCTCTAACTCCAGACTGCTCGTCTAATTCGGACTGGGGCCCCTGGCCCTGATCAGCAGGGGCTTCACCCATGACAGGTCGGAGAGATTCAACGGACACGCTTCTCTCGAGAGGCGTACCGCTGGGAGGAATGCCCTCCTCAAGGAGAGCGAAGCTCTAAGACGCAGCACGGCCATCTTGAAGATAGCCCAGCAGCTGCAAGACCGAGGGTTCAAAGCGCCTGTGCAGCGTGCTCATGCCCAAGGCAGAACACGCACCTATCGTGCCGGTTCATACTCGGCCAATGTAGTTTTACACAAGGCCCATCCCCTCGCTGACTTTCCCTGCTCAGTAGCACAAGTGAAAGCAGGAAGCTAATCACTAAATAGCAAGCTCCTGCAGGCCGCACCCTGTTAGCGGGAGTAGCGTTTTAAGCAAGCTAGCAAACTAGCATGAAGCACAGGCTAGACAGTAAGCAACCCGGAGGCTAGCGAACGTGCGCATGCAACGGTAACGTAAGCGGCAATAGCCCAGCCCGAAGGGAAGGCAACAATACCCACAACCTGTTAACCCGAGAGAACAAGCGTGAACAAGCCACTAGCTAAGCTAGCGTAAGGACTGAGAGACAAGCGTGCGCTAACACAAGCCTGCGCACAAGCCAGTGCAGCGAGCCTCTACCCTGAGTAACATGGGGAAGCGAGCGTGACCGCAAGCTGAAAGCCAGCGGCCCGCGAAGCTAGTCAATCTCAGAAGAAACTCCTCAGAGGTAGTTACAATCTAGTAGATGCTATTTGCACGGCGGCAAAGCAACACTTAGCAGACAAGCAAAGCTGGCTAAGATGGCGTAAGTACTGAGAGAAGCGGCTAACACACTCGTGTGGAGCGAGCTTACCTAGCTAGCGTATTCGCTCAGCTAATATCTCCGAGCGCCCCCTCCGGGGACGACGCCAATAATAGCTACACTACAAGCAGTATGTAGGTTCCAGCAACTCCTGTGCAGCGTGCTCATGCCCTAGGCCTAGGCAGTACACACATACATCGTGCCGGTTGTAACCGGCCAGCGTAGCATCACAGCTAACACAGCACCTGGCTGTCCCCCCCTTTCTCTTGGCAGCCGCCTGGTTCATCGCGCGAGTTCAGCCAAGCTAACTCGCAGCAAGCACCCGCAGACTGTAGCAGGAATTAGCGGGGGTTATACGTGTAAGCTAGCTAGCAGTAAGCCTGCAACGGTAAAGATAGCCAAAGTGCTACGCAACGTTAGATGCTGGCTGCACAGGTGCAAGCTAGCTATCTAGCTAATCTGGAGAGCACGGCTCTTTAGCTACTACTCTAGTCTAGGGTGACCATATTTTGATTTCCAAAAAAGAGGACACTCGGCTCCGCCTCGAGATACTTTATTATATATAGCCTATAATACAAAAAAATTACTCTTTTCAAGTCTTATTACTGGAAAAATAAATACAAACATATGAAATAATGTTATAAATAATACTTCTTCTGTATTCTCTTCTGTCAATGTAATAATGTAAATGATAAAACCGTAACAAACGAAAAATTAGGCTACTTCAATATGTTTTCTTCTTCATCCTCCTCCCTTTCTTCTTCATTGTCCTTTGTCTGCCCATCCATATTTTGCTGCAGAGCTGATCTTTCCCAGCAGTTTTTGGTTGCTCAACATAAGCATGAAAGTCTTTGGAAGAAGTGTCTTTGAGATTGTATTGCACAAATAGAATCCTCTTCAGTGACTGAACAGAAAGCTGGTTCCTCTCTGCATCAGTGAGAAAACCCTATCAATATTTGCATTGTGGGAGGGAAGTGCAAAGACAATCTGTGCAATCTTCAGTAGGTATAATACAAAAAAATAATAACTCTCTTTTCAAGTCTTACTGGAAAAACAAATACAAAAATATGAAATAGTTATAAATAATACCTCTTCTGTATTAGAACATCTTTTAACAAAATATATCTTACAATATTGTCAATGTAAATAATAAAACAGTAACAAACAAAAAATTAGGCTACTTCAATATGTTTTCTTCTTCATCCTCCCTTCTTCATTGTCCTTTGTCTGCCCATCCATATTTTGCTGCAGAGCTGATCTTTCCCAGCAGTTTTTGGTTGCTCAACAAATAAGCATGAAAGTCTTGCAAGAAGTGTCTTTGTATTGCACAAATAGAATCCCCTTCAGTGACTGAACAGAAAGCTGGTTCCTCTCCTTGGTCCACTGGCTCTGCATCAGTGAGAAAACCCTCTCAACATTTGCATTGTGAGAGGGAAGTGCAAAGACAAACTGTGCAATCTTCAGTAGTTCAGAGTAACATGCAATGCTTTTTGCCTTCTCAAAATATTTGGTCCACTTCTGGTGCACCTGCAGGCCACTGAACTCCTCATCACTGTTGCACCTTTCTGTGAATTTCTTCAGATTGCGGACCTGGTCAAAACATTTGACATCATCAATGGGAACCCCTTTCTCTCCAAGGTACTTGATGCAGACCTCCACATCATTCCAGTCTGGTGGTTCACTCAGATCCATCCACATGAATGTTGAGAACTCTTCCATGGGAGTCATCCACTTCTCCAGATACTCCAGACATGCACTGTACAGGCCTTGCACATCAGCACAGAACTGGTCACAGCCCTTATCAAGTCCATCTCCACGCTGTTGTGCCAGTAGTCCCTTAACTTTAAGGGACATGAAGTTGTTGCTCTTGCGTTCATGAAGAATGGTGTGGATGCTGCTCAGTATCTTCTTCACCTCGATAACGGAGTTGTTCTCCCTTTCCATTTGTTGAATGTGGGTGTGGAACGCAGACATGAGTGAGTGCATGTGCCAGAGGTAGATCTCACTGAAGTCATTTTCAAAAAACGTCTTGATCACCATGGGTGGCTTTTCCTGAGACCGAAAGAATGCCTTTAAAGCTGGAAACATCTGTAGCATCCTCTCAATGCCTGGGAACAATGACAGCCACCTTGTCTTGCTGTGAGAAAGCATCCTTCTGTATTCAATGTCAACAAAATCACAGTATTCCTTCAGGTTCTCAGTGCGCACAGTGTATATGCTGAAGTACTGGTAGATTTTGAACATGATACTCTCAATGTCAATATCAAGTGTGTCTGCCCCATAATGAACACAATTATTCAATATGTGTGCTGGGCAACCCACACCGATCAGGGTATTCTTCTGCAGCAGCCTCTTCAAATTTGCAAACACATTCTTTCCCCCTTCATCACGTCGGATTCCTCCAAAATTTGTGTTGTCGCCAGTAAATGCAATACATTTTTCAGACAAATTGTTTTTTGCCAATGTTTCAATGAGGTATTTTGAGATGGTTTCTGCTGTCTCATTAGGTGTGTCTTTAACCTCTATCAGTTTTGTTTGCACACCACCCTTCTTCCAGTCAAAGTACTGGATTATGATTGGGAATATTTTCACTGCTCCGTGGTTACTCCCGTCTGTAGAAACACCACAGTATTGAATTTCTTTGAGTGCTTCATGTGCGACTTCAACAGTGTGGGGCGCTATAACACCATTGACAATGGCTTCTGTCTTAGTGCGAGCGCTGCTGAACTTTTTGGCGGTGTCCGAGTCTGGAAATGCCTTTTTTAGCAAGGCACTAGTGCAATCCATGGACCTGTAGCTGTTGTGGTGTTTCACAGTATGAAATGCGAATGCGCCCTCCGCTGCATTCACAGCATCCTCCGTTTTCCCGGGTCTAACAAAGAACTCCGTTAACTTTGTAGATTAACTCTCCCCCCGCACAGCTTTCTTATGTTTCTCTGTGTCCATGTGAGCTTTCAAATCCCCCGCACCTTTATTTGAAAGTGACACATATGTGCCAGCTTTGCACACAGTGCACTCCGCCTCCCATTTGTCCCGACCGGGACAGTAAGTGGGGAATCTGGTTTTTAAATCGTCTCGAAACTCACACTTACGCTTCGGCATTTTGTAGTGTAGAGTAGGAGGCTGGGAGCCAGTGCTGCTGCTCCAAATGTCAGCTCTCTGTGTTTGTGAGTGACACAAGAGCCGCCCACAAGGGAGGCAGCCTCTCAGGGATTACGTCACACGCAACAGAGTACTATTTAAAGCGCCAGGCACCGTTATGCCTAATGGTCCTATGAAAACCCGGACATTTTCAATAATTAATAAACCCCCCCCGGACACCCCGGACAGGACGTGAAAAGAGGACATGTCCGGGCAAAAGAGGACGTATGGTCACCCTAACTACTCTCACTTAACGTTACTCCGGCCGGAGTGAACGTGCGCGCTCTACACGGAGGTAGCCTGTGCCTACTGTGCTAGCACACAAGATACTAACTGCACGGGTGCAAGCTAGCTATCTACAACAACACTGGGTGGGTTGCCCCGTCCGGGGAATCAGCCTGCTAATTAGCCTATTGTTCTGTGCTAAACAGTAATAATGCTATTTGCACGTATGCATAGCTTTCACACTTTGAGAGAAGACCTTGGTTAGCTCTCAAGCCTATACTATCGCTACCCCAGCCGGGGAAGACGAAGCACGCTACACGGCGGTAGCTTTTTATACAGGTGTTGACTGTAATCAAGACACTCTTAGCTTTTATATGACTTGTTCAGACGCCGCTGGTGAAGAGAACAGGGTCCCCGAAGCCTGAAGAATCTCGTCCACGCAAACCTCTCGAGGTGGGCAATATAAGACGGAACGAGCCTTTTTTCTTTAGCTTCTAAACGCGTCAAGTTGAGCTAACACGGAGCTTCTGAATAACACGTCCTCAGTCGCGGCTGGAAGAATGGTGAGTAGCTATCCCTGGACTGAGCGGGAGTGACGTAGTCACGCGGGTGGCCGCATCAGCCCCAGGGGGGCACCACGCCACCTACTGGTGGGTGGGCGGTTTTAAATTAAAGGTCATTTTTGGAGCAAAAATAACAGTCTTCCAGTGGGCTGCGTATGCAGCGGATAAGGCACTAGTCAAGTCAAGTCAAGTCAAGTCTATTTATATAGCCCTAATTCACAAGCATGTCTCAGAGGGCTTCACAGAAAGTATGTCTAGCTAATTCTAGCTGACACAACAGTAACAAGAATATACAGAATAAAGATAACATTTGAACAATTGATAATATAGAAAATATAGAAATGAAGAGAGAGCAGAGGAGAGAGCAGGAGAAGGGAGAAGAGCAGGGGGAATGTGAGAGAGTGATGGGGTGAGGAGGGAATGGGAGATGTTGGAGGGTATAGGAGGTGGGGAAGGAGCAAGAGGAGAGAGCAGGAGTGGGGAAGGGGGGGGGTGTGGGGGAGAAGACAGCAGGGGGAGGGAGGAGGTGGGGAGAGAATGAGAAATATAGATGCACATCTTGCAAACGGACATATGTCAATTTCTTAGCAACCAAACTATGCCTAATTTAATTGGCTGCAAGCCTTTAGTAGTGAGTCCTTTTGCCAAGTAAGCACATGTTCACTATAGAGCTTATGGGTGCCTTGTTTTAGGGAAGAGTGGGTGCCATGCTTTGAATAGTGGCGAAATACTAAAAGCATGGGTGCCATGCTTTAAATAGTGGCGAAATATTGAGTGCCATGCTTTGGAGTAGAATGTGTACTATGCTTTAGAGTAGTGGGGGAGGGGGGAAGAGGAAGAAACACCGGGAAGAGGAGAAAGCAGGAGAGTGGAGGAGGGAGGGAGAGCGGGGGGATGTGAGGGAGGAGAGGGGGGAGGTGGGGAGAAAATAGGAAATGTGGAGGAGGAGAGAACAGAGGAGGAGAGATGAGGGTGCAGGGGAGGGAGAGCCAGGGTAGAGGTAGGGTCTAGGGTTGGGGGAGGGGAGGGAGTAGGATACAGGCCCGGATTAGGGCGAGGGTGGGGAGAAAATGGGAAATGTGGAGGAGGAGAGAACAGAGAAGGAGAGGTGGGAGGGTGCAGGGGAGGGAGAGCAGGGGGAATGTGAGAGGGAGGAGAGGACAGAGAGGAGGAGAGAACAGAGAAGGAGAGGTGGGAGGGTGCAGGGGAAGGAGAGCAGGGGGAATGTGAGAGAGGGGAGAGGACAGAGAGGAGGAGAGAACAGAGAAGGAGAGGTGGGAGGGTGCAGGGGAGGGAGAGCAGGGGGAATGTGAGAGGGAGGAGGTGGGGAGAAAATGGGAAATGTGGAGAAGGAGGGAACAGAGAAGGAGAGATGGGAGGGTGCAGGGGAGGGAGAGCCAGGGTAGAGGTAGGGTCTAGGGTTGGGGGAGGGGAGGGAGTAGGATACGGGCCCGGATTAGGGCGAGGGTGGGGAGAAAATGGGAAATGTGGAGGAGGAGAGAACAGAGAAGGAGAGGTGGGAGGGTGCAGGGGAAGGAGAGCAGGGGGAATGTGAGAGAGGGGAGAGGACAGAGAGGAGGAGAGAACAGAGAAGGAGAGGTGGGAGGGTGCAGGAGAAGGAGAGCAGGGGGAATGTGAGAGAGGGGAGAGGACAGAGAGGAGGAGAGAACAGAGAAGGAGAGGTGGGAGGGTGCAGGGGAAGGAGAGCAGGGGGAATGTGAGAGAGGGGAGAGGACAGAGAGGAGGAGAGAACAGAGAAGGAGAGGTGGGAGGGTGCAGGGGAGGGAGAGCAGGGGGAATGTGAGAGGGAGGAGGTGGGGAGAAAATGGGAAATGTGGAGGAGGAGGGAACAGAGAAGGAGAGATGGGAGGGTGCAGGGGAGGGAGAGCCAGGGTAGAGGTAGGGTCTAGGGTTGGGGGAGGGGAGGGAGTAGGATACGGGCCCGGATTAGGGCGAGGGTTGGGAGAAAATGGGAAATGTGGAGGAGGAGAGAACAGAGAAGGAGAGGTGGGAGGGTGCAGGGGAAGGAGAGCAGGGGGAATGTGAGAGAGGGGAGAGGACAGAGAGGAGGAGAGAACAGAGAAGGAGAGGTGGGAGGGTGCAGGGGAGGGAGAGCCAGGAGGGTGCAGGGGAAGGAGAGCAGGGGGAATGTGAGAGAGGGGAGAGGACAGAGAGGAGGAGAGAACAGAGAAGGAGAGGTGGGAGGGTGCAGGGGAAGGAGAGCAGGGGGAATGTGAGAGAGGGGAGAGCAGGAAGTGGCAGGGGTTCGGGAAAATAGGGGAGAAGAGGAGAAGGAGAAGGAGCAGAGGGGGGGAGAAGGAGGAGAGAGCAGGAGAAGGGAGGGGGGGCGGTGGGATGTGGGGGAGGAAAGAGCATGGAAAGAGAGGAGGTGGGGGGGGAGTGGGAAGTGTGGGAGAGGGGAGAACAGGAGGGGGAAGAAGGGAAGGAGCGGGGGAAGGGGGAAAGAGAAAGAGAGGGGGGGGAGAAGATCAGACAACTGACTACTCTAAGCATTAACCAGAGCTAACTGGGACATAGTATCTAGCTAATCTACAGCCTAATCTGGCCTATCCTACTCTGCTCTAGTCTGATCTTTGACTGAACACTATAACAGGTCAGCCTTAGGCTGTAGCTAATCTATCGCCTACCTAAGCTGTTCTAAACCAACCGGCAGCCCTCGACCAGTGATGAAGAGCACCGATGCCCCCCGCCCTGGCCCCCGCCCACATAAGGCGTGGGAGAGAAGGCCAGGCCGGCACACAGCGGCGTCCCCTCACCCCCAGTGAACGCAAGAAAACCTTTCCACCATATGGATCGCCACATGGATTGCCTCAGTGACTTGGCTGAGGAGGAACCTTGTGAGGTCGTTGTGCTATAGGGGCCCAGCAATGATAGCCCGGGTAAACCCATCCCCCACGCGACCCGCTTCCAGACCCGCCCCCAGCTAGTGACTGGGAACTGAGAGAGCAGGCCACGCGGGGGCCGGTCCCACCCAGGCCACAGCAATGGACCCCGATCCGGGGACTCCCCTCCGAGACAGGCCGAGAGATGCCGGGCTAAACCATGTACAGAGTTTTCCGATAATGAAACTCTGTAAATGGTTTATTATGGAAATAAAATTTACAAAAGAACAGAAAATTGAAAATGTAAAAAGGAGTCCAACAGAAGGGATATAAAAATGTAGTTTTTAAATTATCCTCAGATCAGGGAAGGGAGTCGAAAATGTAAAAAGTAGAGTCCAAAAAGAAATAGAAAATGTAGTCTTTAAGTGTTCGTAGGTTTAGAGAATACTAGCTAATTAGCTAGGTGAAAAAAAAGGGGTAACAAGATTGGGAGTTCCATGAGGATGATCTGAGGAATCCATGAGTCCGCGTTGGTGACATGGATTAAGAGGAGGGGAGGGGAGGATAGGAGTCGGAGGTGATGATTAAGAGGAGGGGAGGATAGGAGTTGGAGGTGATGATGAGGCCGGGGGGGGGGGGGGCTGTGGGGGGTGTCCCCCCCCCTTCCCTTAGGCAGGCAGGTGACCAGGATGATGAGGATAGGGGTCGGTGGTGGTGATGAGCCCGGGGTGTCAGACAATAGAAGGAGTAGTGGGTAGATGGCCTAGAGTGACGACAGGTGGCTAGGGCGATGACGGCCGGACCTAGGGCTGCAGCGGCGGGGGTGTACGTCAGGCCAATGAAGGACACCTGAGGGGGAGAGAGAGAAGAGAGCGGGGGAATCTGCGCACGTCTAGACGTGCCTTATCACGTCTAGACGTGACTAGAGTGAGAGCTCGAGTTCAAAACGAAGTAAAACTGCTATGCATTGACAGTCAGTAGATAGAGTAAACACGAGTAAACACTCGTGCATTGTGGGGCTGGACCTGGGCTCTCTGACTGCGGTGTCAGAGAAGAGAACGTTATCCAGGCTACGCTCCATCATGAGCAATGACTCGCACCCATTTCACGGCGTGCTAGTCAAACACAGGAGTACATTCAGTGAGAGACTGATTCCACTTAGATGCAACACGGAGAGGCACAGGAAATCATTCCTGCCTGTGGCCATTGGTCTATTTAATGCCTCTCTTAAAAGAGCACCTCGGAGACGCTCAGTCTCCCTGAGACTGAGCCAGCCGATAGGCTAACTGGAAAAGTGCCTGGCTGAGCCACGTGTAACGTATAGGGCAAGCCGAATAATATAAGGTCAGTGTGCAATAAAGATAGGCTAACTGGAAAAAGTGCCTGGCTGAGCCACGTGTAACGTATGGGGCAGGCCGAATAATATAAGTTCAGTGTGCAATAAAGACAATTGGCACGTAAGGTATACTTACTCTACGTATTTGCTTACTTAGACGTACTCCACTATTTTGCTCCTATCACATTTAATACTGTTTATACTGTTTATTCCATGCTATGTTGTGTTCTTTCTTCTTATTCTGCTTATTTTACTATCGCATTACTACTGTGTATTTTATTTTATGCTATGTGTGTTATGTGAAAACGACTCAACCCCGACTCAACCCGGGCTGTCCACGTTTTTGATCGGTGGAATGAGACAAAAAAGCGAGATGAGCTGGGCGGGGCCGCGTTGATACCAGCGGTGGAAATGGGCCATATATGTCGTGTTTACCACCTCTTCCTCTTTAATCTGTTCCTCGTTGGGAGAGGTGTGTGTTATTTTGGTAACGCTTTAGAATATAGCCCGCAAATAACCATGTAACTGCAGGGTAACAAGATCTGTACTTATAGGGTAATTACGGGGTACCACATCTGTACTTATAGTGTAACTACGGGGTACAAGAAGTGAATTTAGCCTGTAACTAGAGGGTAACAAGATGTGTACTTATAGGGTAATTAGGGGGTAACACACCTAAACTTATAGTGTAACAAGAAGTGAATTTAGCCTGTAACTACAAGGTAACAAGATCTGTACTTATAGGGTAATTACGGGTGTTGTGCTCGCAGGAGCTGGTTTGGTTATGAAATATGATTATTAATAATTATGAATTATTAATATTCATAAATTTATTAGATTTGACAGAAAATATTGTATTCTCTGTAAGATTCGGGGCACCACTGTAGTTAAGGCTACAGACCTGTCTAAAAGTCAAGTTATGACTTGTTTAGACACCAAACCAAATTGTCATATCAGTCTCATAATGATATAGTGTACATTGTACAGTTAATTGAAGGTCAAAGTTCGTAAGCTTCTGTCACAGATTTCCACAGATAAAATACCTCATGAATAATAACCAAGATTCATAGCATTATGTAATAAAAAGATTTAATAAATCACAATATCAATTGACATTAACACAATGATTAAAATATCAGTTCATCACATTTACTTTTATGACTAATACTCTACCACATCTATAGCTAATACCTAATGTGAACAAACATTATCAATTGTATGTGTGTGTGTGTGTGTGTGTGTGTGTGTGTGTGTGTGTGCTTTAAGTCTGCCTGGCTGGCAGGCCTGGGTGTGTGGGTATGTGAGTATGTGGGTGTTAATTAGCACTTGTGTGTGTGTGTGTGTGGGTGTGTGTGAGAGAGAGAAGGAGGGAGGAGAGGGCGGAGTGTCTTATGTCACCCCAGGATTGGCTGAGGGGCGGGCTGATCGTGTGTAGACCGCCTCCTTTTCAAAATGGCGGTTTTGCCAAAGTTGAGGAAGGTTTGACCTGGTCAGACAGAGGTGGCTGGGGGGCGGTCTGGAACCGCCTCCTTTCCAAAATGGCGGTTCTGCCGAATTTAGGAAGGGATCACTCTGTGTGAGTGACTAATCAAACTCTCTAATTCAGCTTAACTGTAATTTTGCGGGCGGACATTCTGGCCATCTCTAGACCGTTCCAAGCTTAGCCCTCCCGGTTGAACGGGCTCAGCTGGGAGGCCGAGAGAGTGGGGGAGGGAGAGAGGGAGAGGGAGAGAGGAGAGTGGCCCGAATGTGGCCGCTAAGTTCTTGCTGAACTTAGCGCTCACCTTCAGGCGTCTAGATCATTCAACAGTGTGCAAACATGGTACATCAACATACAGGATACTGTAATCAACACATATGATAATGCAATTTAACCCTAACTGCCCAAAACCATTAAACCATGAATGAACTCTCACGTGTGTTCCACGCTGTGGAGCGGGATCCTGTTGGTTGGGGAGAGTTGTCCTACGCGCAGTAGGGAGGATGGCTTTGGGTTGTGGGAGCGATGGCCTGCAGCGCGGTTCACCCTGGCCTGGAAAAGCGGGCAGCGGACGTCTGCTGGGGGTGCAGATGATGCCGGGCATTGACGTGCAGTCTCTCTGCTCGTTGAGTCGAGGGTCGTGCTGTGCTCTGTGGCCCTTCTTTGTGGCTGGTTGCAGGCCACGGTCTGTCTTGGGCGTCTTTCGTCTGCAGCAGTTGGTTGGATTTGCTGCGGTGTGGCTCTTCTGCTTCTTCTGCTCCTCTTGGTCTGCTGAGCGGTCTGCTCGCGGTACGGTCTTGTTGTCGGCTTTTGCGGTCCAGCTGGGCTTCTCTGGGCAAGGAGAGCGGCTGGTGGCCTTGGTAGGCGATCCCTGGGCCTGCTGCGCGGTTCACCCTGGCCTCTGGTGGCTGTGGTCAGGCCTGGTTAGGCCTTTGTTCAGGGGGTGCAGCGAGCGGGGGAGGGGAGCCGGCTTCTCTGGCCCCTCCAACCCCTGGTTCAAGCTTAGTTGAGACTCTTACTGTAGACTGCAAGTTAAAACTGCTTTCAACCAGTTTTGTTACTGATCCCATATTAAAATGAGCATGCATGGTGGGCCAATCACATCGTTCGGTGAGTTGGGCTATGCCCAGCCCACTTGTGTTATTTGAGTGGGCTCAACCCATTCTGTAAGTTCAACTGAAAGGTCTCTCTGTTCCTTTCGGTTGTGGGGCACTTGGTCTTTGAAGCTCCGGGAGGTGTTAAACGTCCCGGGGGTTGAGGGATAAGAAACAATGGCAACTTCTTTGAGGCTTGGCCCCCAGCTGTGCTGGTATCTGTCGGGTGTGGCCCAGCCATTTGGTCCTCTCTGTCTTCCCCCGAATGTGAGGCCATATCTAAACACAGGCAATACACTCAAATGTCCCACATTCAAACATATAAGTAATACAGTACAGTCCATAATGTGTCGATCACAACATCCCCCCTCCTCGTCCGTGGACTGCTGTCGACCTGCGGTCCGCGGGCGAGGATGAAGGGCTGTACAGACAGTTTGCTGTAACTTTTGGTCCATGTCCATCTGTTCTGTGGGATCAAAGTGTCATACTCAGGCCGTTCATAGTTCAGGTTTGGTTCTGGGCAGACTCCTAACCATACCTAGACTCATTACCATATAGATAATACAACCTTAAGGTCACATACACAACATCACTTCAAAATCAACATGGTAAACAGGGAAGGGCAGGAGGAGAGAAGGAGAGAGAGGGTGACAGGGTGTGATTTTGAATGTGTGCTGCATTCCAGCAGTGTTGTGCTATGTGTCTATGTGTAGCTATGTGCCAAGCTTTGTCCTATTTTGATGTGGTCTGCCTGCCGTAAAGGTGTTATGTTTCACAGCACAGCGTTGACAATGCATCTAGCCTACCTAGAGATAAGGGTGAGAGCCGAGTGACAGGTGACTGTCAGGGGTGACAGGGTGGCTGCGTCCAGTCACCCGCCCTTCACCGAGTTTGATGTCATCTCCTGGGAGGGCCTCTGGTGGCTTGAATGCCCACCCTGCCCGTCAGGCGTCTCGCGCCCGTTCGGATGTCTAATTGGGTGGAGGGCCTAGTGTGCTGAGGAGACTCACGCCGTTCGCGCCCTGTGGCGCGACTGTGATGTCTCTTTGGGCAGCAGCTACCCCCCTTGGCTCTGTCCGGCAGAACCAGGTGGTCTGGCCTGCGTGGTGAGCGTGTGTGTGGTACCGTCTCTGGGTCCACACACACGCGGTTGGTGGGTTGAAACTGGCCATTTCTGCTTTTTGCTTCGGTTTCCACCTCCCACGCTATTGAGGCGGTTTTGAGAACCGTGCGCATGTTTCGGTCATACCAACGCGCGTCTAGGGCTACGGATGGGCGCACCGAGTCATGCAGACCATCTAGGTAAAGTTCCTTGAGACGTGGCACGTCTCCTTGATCCGGGCCATTTCTACCTTGATTATAAATTCTTTTCAAACGTCTGAAGTAATCCCTAGGATGTTCCTGGTAATTCTGTTTGACGTGTAAGGCCGCGTTCCTCCCCGCCGCTGACGACTGGGTAAGGATGTACTCTTCGCCCAAGGCTTCGCGAAGCTTGTCAAAGTCATCTCTGATATGGGAAGGTTGCGTTTGGATAAACGCACGCACGTGCTTTGAGCTCGTTCTCCATATCAGTTGAGCTTTCTCTCGCGGCGAGGCGTGTGGCAGAGCCTGCGAACCACGTTCGACTTCGTTGAGATAATCTGTCAAGTGTACCTCGTGACTGGCGGGATCGAACAAGTCAATGTCGTTTGCGATTGACTTCAGTAAGTGATAGCGTGACTCTGCTTCTCGGAGAGAGAGTCCTGAATCACTCTGTTTTGGCAGTAGAGGCTGCAAGAAGGAGTGGCCGTTTGCCCGATTGGGCACCAAAGAGCGACTAATGTCATCATGCCCGGGGTCCCCCCTTTCGGGGGGAGGGGTGGAAGAGCTGACTTCCTGTTTCCTTGGTGGACAGGAGCTAGAAAATGAATGAGGCTGGATAGCCTCTTGTGAGAAAGACCTAGCAGGATCCTCTCTGAATGACAGGTTAGCATAACTGGGCAGTTGGTCTGTGTCCAGCTGTGAATGCTGTTTGTTTCCCCTGCTCATCATAGTCACGCTCTCTGTTTGGGAAGCGGAGTGGATCTGCCGGAACTTAGTGACTGGATCTGACTCATCAGCGCACCCGCTGGTGGCCTGAGCAAATGACGGTTTATAACGCACAGGGCGGTAGTCGATCGACTCGCCCCGGGCGTGATAAATGGAAAGCCGGTAAGACACACGTTCCTCCCTGCAGGGGGTTGCAGTGTGGATCGTTTTGTCATAACCGGAAATGGCGCTGTCAAGTCGTTTGACTGTCAGCGGTTTGTGCTCTGAGGTGGAAGTCAGAGCTGGATGAAAGCGTGAATAACGTCTGATTCTACCCGTAGGTTGCTCGGATGAATGACTGACTGGTATGTCAAAAGCATGGAAGTCGAGCTCGGAATCGGATGACGACTGCTGGGCTGAATAGCCTGAATCAGTTTGCTCGTTGTGAGAGCGGTCTCCCCCCTTTCGCGGTGTGGTGTCGCGATGTCTAGCAGCGCGGCTGCTTGCCAGCGCGGGCGCTAAGTGGTGTGCGGGGGTCTGATTCGAGTCGGGGGTTGGTCTAGCCCTAGGGGGCGTGTCAGCCTCCGGTGCCGGCGGGGCTATGGCCCTTACGGCCTTCTGGTGCTCTTGCTGCTTGGCCGTTCTCGCGTTTAGCCGTGCGATCACCGCTCGGGTGGTTGGTGGAGCAGTGCGACCCGAGAGGGGGACCGTTCTGGGTCCGAGGGCCGCCGTGGATCCGGTCGGCATGCCCTTTTGGCTCTGTTGCAGCCGGGAAACTTCGGTACGCAGTCGGGCTAATTCTGTTTGGCAGACCTGGGCTTGTCGATGCAGACCCAGGTTGGCCTGCAGCGTAGCTTGACAGCTGTTGCGCAGTCTGCCTATCTGCGTCTGGTAGACAGTGGTCTGCCGCTGATGCGCAGCGTCCTGCACCTGGAATCTGCGATTTTGCAGAAAGAAAATAATTCCCAATGGAATTATTAGGACCGCTAGTGTTAGCATTACAATGCTAAATTCATCTGCTCCTCCTGTAGGCGGGCAGATGAGAGAGGCGGCTACCGCTTGCAAGTCGGTGGCGGCCATCTTAAAGAAAGTTTCAGCGCTGACCATCTTGTGGCAGCGCAGACTCATTGCGATGAGTCAAGCAGCTGTTTTACTGCTGTCAATTTTAAGCAAAAGGTGTGTGCACTCACTTTGTTTGCTATGGCGTCACGTTGTCGTGAGCGTCAATGCCCACAGTTACTAATTCTAATTAAAGAATGGCCCAAATGTGACAGTCTCTCTGTGAGTTAGCTGCCAATTGCATGCAGTTAGTTTGACATCTGTCAGCTGTCACTCGGCTGGTGTCTGCTGTCAGTGTCATCAGGTGCAGGTGTCTGCCTGTCTTTCGCATGCAAATTCACTGTGACTGGTGGTCACAGGGCTTTGTTTACACTTTGTCTCTGGCTCTGGAGGAGACCAGGGTGAATGTTTTTGAATGCTAATGTGAGGGGGGGGCAGCCTGACTTCCCCCCACCCTTGCCAGTGTGGCTTTCAAATTAGCATCAAAGGTTCCACTTAAAAATGCGCAGCGCTGTCTATTTACTCTCTGATAGAGTCACTCTCTGATAGATGGAAAAATTGCTATCTCTCACAATTTAGGTTGAAGGCACAGTGGGAAACAGTTTAACTGTGGTTTCTAACATAAAAATGGAATCAAGGATTTTAAACTGAGCTGTTGTCTTTGGGACGGTTTTGCTCAGAAATATTCAATACAAATCCTAACTTGTGTTAGATTATGGGAAGATTCCATATTTTATGATTAGAGTTCCTTTAGTGTCTTCTGACGCATGTGATTTGCTTGGCAAAGCGCTATAGAAAACCTGATTTTGGAAAAATTTGAAAAATGTTGATTTTTCAAAAATTTTATGAATTTTTATTATTCATGCATATCATATCTGTGGAAATACTGACATTAGAATCCTCAAACGGGGCGTCATTTATGTTGTGCTCGCAGGAGCTGGTTTGGTTATGAAATATGATTATTAATAATTATGAATTATTAATATTCATAAATTTATTAGATTTGACAGAAAATATTGTATTCTCTGTAAGATTCGGGGCACCACTGTAGTTAAGGCTACAGACCTGTCTAAAAGTCAAGTTATGACTTGTTTAGACACCAAACCAAATTGTCATATCAGTCTCATAATGATATAGTGTACATTGTACAGTTAATTGAAGGTCAAAGTTCGTAAGCTTCTGTCACAGATTTCCACAGATAAAATACCTCATGAATAATAACCAAGATTCATAGCATTATGTAATAAAAAGATTTAATAAATCACAATATCAATTGACATTAACACAATGATTAAAATATCAGTTCATCACATTTACTTTTATGACTAATACTCTACCACATCTATAGCTAATACCTAATGTGAACAAACATTATCAATTGTATGTGTGTGTGTGTGTGTGTGTGTGTGTGTGTGTGTGTGTGTGTGTGTGCTTTAAGTCTGCCTGGCTGGCAGGCCTGGGTGTGTGGGTATGTGAGTATGTGGGTGTTAATTAGCACTTGTGTGTGTGTGTGTGTGGGTGTGTGTGAGAGAGAGAAGGAGGGAGGAGAGGGCGGAGTGTCTTATGTCACCCCAGGATTGGCTGAGGGGCGGGCTGATCGTGTGTAGACCGCCTCCTTTTCAAAATGGCGGTTTTGCCAAAGTTGAGGAAGGTTTGACCTGGTCAGACAGAGGTGGCTGGGGGGCGGTCTGGAACCGCCTCCTTTCCAAAATGGCGGTTCTGCCGAATTTAGGAAGGGATCACTCTGTGTGAGTGACTAATCAAACTCTCTAATTCAGCTTAACTGTAATTTTGCGGGCGGACATTCTGGCCATCTCTAGACCGTTCCAAGCTTAGCCCTCCCGGTTGAACGGGCTCAGCTGGGAGGCCGAGAGAGTGGGGGAGGGAGAGAGGGAGAGGGAGAGAGGAGAGTGGCCCGAATGTGGCCGCTAAGTTCTTGCTGAACTTAGCGCTCACCTTCAGGCGTCTAGATCATTCAACAGTGTGCAAACATGGTACATCAACATACAGGATACTGTAATCAACACATATGATAATGCAATTTAACCCTAACTGCCCAAAACCATTAAACCATGAATGAACTCTCACGTGTGTTCCACGCTGTGGAGCGGGATCCTGTTGGTTGGGGAGAGTTGTCCTACGCGCAGTAGGGAGGATGGCTTTGGGTTGTGGGAGCGATGGCCTGCAGCGCGGTTCACCCTGGCCTGGAAAAGCGGGCAGCGGACGTCTGCTGGGGGTGCAGATGATGCCGGGCGTTGACGTGCAGTCTCTCTGCTCGTTGAGTCGAGGGTCGTGCTGTGCTCTGTGGCCCTTCTTTGTGGCTGGTTGCAGGCCACGGTCTGTCTTGGGCGTCTTTCGTCTGCAGCAGTTGGTTGGATTTGCTGCGGTGTGGCTCTTCTGCTTCTTCTGCTCCTCTTGGTCTGCTGAGCGGTCTGCTCGCGGTACGGTCTTGTTGTCGGCTTTTGCGGTCCAGCTGGGCTTCTCTGGGCAAGGAGAGCGGCTGGTGGCCTTGGTAGGCGATCCCTGGGCCTGATGCGCGGTTCACCCTGGCCTCTGGTGGCTGTGGTCAGGCCTGGTTAGGCCTTTGTTCAGGGGGTGCAGCGAGCGGGGGAGGGGAGCCGGCTTCTCTGGCCCCTCCAACCCCTGGTTCAAGCTTAGTTGAGACTCTTACTGTAGACTGCAAGTTAAAACTGCTTTCAACCAGTTTTGTTACTGATCCCATATTAAAATGAGCATGCATGGTGGGCCAATCACATCGTTCGGTGAGTTGGGCTATGCCCAGCCCACTTGTGTTATTTGAGTGGGCTCAACCCATTCTGTAAGTTCAACTGAAAGGTCTCTCTGTTCCTTTCGGTTGTGGGGCACTTGGTCTTTGAAGCTCCGGGAGGTGTTAAACGTCCCGGGGGTTGAGGGATAAGAAACAATGGCAACTTCTTTGAGGCTTGGCCCCCAGCTGTGCTGGTATCTGTCGGGTGTGGCCCAGCCATTTGGTCCTCTCTGTCTTCCCCCGAATGTGAGGCCATATCTAAACACAGGCAATACACTCAAATGTCCCACATTCAAACATATAAGTAATACAGTACAGTCCATAATGTGTCGATCACAACACGGGGTACCACACCTGTACTTATAGTGTAATAACTACGGGGTACAAGAAGTGAATTTAGCCTGTAACTACAGGGTAACAAGATTTGTACTCATAGGGTAATTACTGGGTACCACACTGTACTTATAGTGTAACAAGAAGTGAATTTAGCCTGTAACTACAGGGTACCCACTCTACCCTGCACCTGAATACCCTACTCTGCCTCTGATTGGCTATCAGGCATGTCCAAAGTCCAGCCCGGGAGCCAAATGCGCCCCGTGGACCGATTCCAAGTGGCCCTTGGCAAACAAGTTCACTATTTGCATTTTACCATTCACCTAACAATGACAGCACTATCATACAGTTTGTAGACAAGCACCAAGTAGGAACAACACAGGCAGAAGAACTACAGTAATGTTTTTAGATGTAAACAAAATCCTTAGAGTACAATTGTATGTGATTTTTATATATAACCCATATGAAGCAGCTGGCCCCCCAGTATTTTCACATTATCTAAGCTGGCCCCTATTCAAAAAAGTTTTGTCAAAAAAGTCACCCCTGGCTTACGTTGATATTCTTACCCTAACCAGAACCAATCATCACTCATGCCTAAACCGAACCAATCGTCACTCCTCATGTAATGTCTAAACACAACCAATCACAGGTAGAGTAGGGCGGGTCTTGTGTGGAACCAAAATAACGCATGAAAGGAGGCTTCTCCCTTTCTGGTGAAGGAAATTGAACTTCCAAATATGGTTTGTGGGTTGAACACTCCCACTGCTGACCTAACGTTACCTTAGAAAATAATCTGCACCGAGAGAGGGGGGAGAGACAGAGGGAGAGAGACAGGGAGGGCAGGAGAGAGAGTGCAAGAGAGATAGAGGAAAGAGAGAGAGGGGGGGAGAGACAGGGAGGGGAGGAGAGAGAGTGCAAGAGAGATAGGGGAAAGAGAGAGAGAGAGGGGAGGGGAGAGAGGGAGACAGAGAAAAAGAGAGACAGTCACAGATAGAGAGCAGAGATGGATCCTCACCAGTGACCAGCAATAGAGCTGAACAGTCACGTGATATATTTTGCACTGGGAAGTGAGTTTCCCTTTCCCATTCATTTTCTCATTAGACATTTAGAAAAATTGAGGGAAATAACACATTTTTTTCCCCCATGTTTATTTTTTGTTTTAGCTCCAAATGAAATGTTTTATGGTCACTCACCATTCAGTAGGTCACGGGGTTGCTTGGTTCCAGCTTTAAAACTCGTTATATAAGGATTTTTGAAATGTCTATGGAGAAAACGAGTTAGAAACTCACTTCCGGGGCAGGAAATGTCACGTGACTCTTGAGCTCTATTGGCAATCTAGAAAGGAAGATACAAAAAATCATGGCAACCAAAAGAAAACAGAACGTGTGGTCACTGTTTGACAGGTGAGGTCGAGACGCAGATGCACTTCCTACAATGCGAAAAATTGGAAGAAGAAAAGAACATTTACTTTAAAGCAGCTACGAGCAAGATTTTCGATTGTTATTAAACAGTCTAAATCGAATATCGATGCCTCACATCTTACCTCTAATATTAGACGAGACCAACGCCGAGTAGTCTCGCTTGAAAGCAGAGTGAATCGGAGAGTGTTGTCTGCGGGCCAGTGTCATCAGGAAGTGAAATGAAACGGTTTGCGGCAGCCACTTCGGCCATAACCACAAAATTACTAAATTACTTTCAAACAAACTGTTATATAACGAGATATGTTCGCGAGAGCAGAAAGTAGCGAGGGCAGCTGTTTTGGGTCTGTTGATATGGCCGTAAACCGTTTCGCTCTGCCTAGCAACTGTTTACAGCTGCCGTAAACCGTTTCACTCTGCCTAGCAACAGACCCAAAACAAGAAGGACGGCTTTCCCCTCCTGCTGCCCTCACTACTTTCTGCTCTCGCGAACATCTCTTGTTATATTCTAACGAATTGGAGCACTCTATTCACTGGGAAGTTATTTTAATAAAGTGCAGTGAGTAGTAACGAACCTTCGATGCACAGCGTCTTTATCAGTCAAAAACCAATAATCAATATCAGTAATAATTTACAGAATTCCTTCCAAAGTAGGCTATTTTCCTTAAAAAAAGTGTATATTGTTTTACTGAGAGGAAATAAAAACAATGATACAACCTGTTAACTCCACCTAAATGCATTTATTTTGTCTCATCATTTATAAGGCTATTTGACCTGTATGTTTTCATATATAGGGTGATGCGGAAATGGCAAAATGCTCAGGATAGTTCATTTAGGAACGGGGCTCCCCATGCACCCGAAATATATATTTTTCTAGCATATATTGTTGTACTCCTCAAGGTGATAAACACATTTTGTTGTTACCCTGTTGAAATAGTGTGGGCATGCGATGTCTGATGAAAATAGATAAGGGTCATAACTTTTGAACTAGACATCATACAGAGACAAATGACACCACTTTTCTGCATGATTTTGGCATGAGGAATTGATTGAGAGGGTTGTTTTCATGATTTTAACTGGTTTGGTATAGTAAAAAACATTTCATTCAAAAACATTTGAAAAAAGTGTATAATTTACACTCAGAATCTTGCAAAATAAATCTATCTACACATTAGTCCATGAGCTAGAAGCGTTGGCAATCATGCTCATATTGATTTTTGGCAAGGTATACATCTCTAGAGTTAGAAAATATGTGATAGCATTGCACCAATGGTAGCTAAATGTGTGTTATCACTCGATTTATAACATCATGCAAAACACACTTTTCAAACCTAATAGTTGCGGGACTTAGGGAAATTTGAGGCTAAGTTAATGCAAATCAAGTCTAAAAGCACCAGATTTTGCCAAGAATTAGCCCAGGGCATGCTCTAACGATTTAGCCAGAGTGCCCGAGCCGGTGACCCCCGGGGTCACCATGGCGGCCAAATCCAATATGACCACTGCCCGAAAAAGCTTTTGGCTATAACTTTTGAAAGAGATGAGCTAATACAGACTTGGTATCTATCTTCTTCTTTTTTTATTTTACCATTAGAAAGGTGTTGGAATGCTAATCTTTACTAGGGAAGATGTGTGTGGACCCCTAATCTGCATATTTCCAAGATGGCGGCTACCTGAATATGAGTTTTACCATAACTGTTGATGCTTTTAGCAAACTCGGTGTCCATTTTATGGTTTTTGAGTTTTAGAAACACATTGTAATACTCAGATTTATGATTGAATCTATCTATAGCACTCTACTTTGCATAGTAAGTAAGCTACCAATATGGCCGCTATCTCTTTTTTTTTACATACACTTTCACCCAGATTGAGTGTAGAGTTGTAAGAATGAGTTACCATCAAACTGGTGGAAACAAACAATCTACAGTATGTATCTTACAGATTTTATTGAAACAATTAGACAAGTGAGTAACACTTAGGTATGTCCATGGGTTGGGGGGGTTACGTTAGATTGAGGTAACAACTCTACAGCAGCTGTGTTTGGTCACAGTGTGAGTGTTTCTCTCTCACTCCTCTATCTGACACAGACACACTGAGGCACCTTTGTTAAAGAGAAACCCAGGGTAGAGTGGTTCAGTGAAGGTGAAGTGGAAGGTGTGGATGTGGATCAGTGTGTCAGAGGAAACTGTGTAGAAGGACAGAGAGCCAGCAGGCCAGTCCAGATACACTGCTACTCTGTTAGAGGGAGAGGGGGATGATATGACTGTTGATATGTTATTGTGCCATGCCTCGTAATGATCATCAGCGCACGACAGTTTCCAGGACTTTTCATTGCCTCCAATCTGACGGTCATAACATATGTTTGTTGACTTGTTATTGTGCCAGGCAGTGTAAAGATCATCAGTGCAGAACAGCATCCAGGACTTTTCATTCATTCCAAACCTGCAGTCATCGCCCTCTCCTCTCCTACTGATTCCTCTGTAAGACACTCCTATAGTAACCCCTCCTTCCCTCTCCACCTCCCAGTAACAGCGACCAGTCAGACCATCTCTACACAGCAGCTGAGCCCAGTAGTCAAATCTCTCTGGGTGATCAGGAAATGGCTGATCCTCTTCCACCCTCGTCACCTTTCTGTTGTCTTCAGACAGGAGGAGGTGTCTCTCTGCTGTGTTTGGGTCCAGTGTGAGTTCACAGGCATCTGATGAGACAACAAG